>NC_045976.1:39490193-39502693 GCF_010909765.2 Amblyraja radiata
AGTGTGTGTGGGACAGTGTGAATGGTTGGTCAGTGCGGTCCTGGTGGGCTGTGGGGCTTGTTTCCGCGCTGTATCTCTAAACTAAACTAAACTAAACTAAACTAAACTAAACTAAACTAAACGTGGGAACTTGGGACCATCTTAAATCGTCAACTTGTCTGGCACGGGCTAGTCGGACCGAAGGACCTGTTCCTGTGTGTTTGGTTCTATGACTATTTCTGGCAAAGATCCTATAGCGAGCAAGATAGTCCACTCGACGAAAAAGACGTAGTACGGTCACGGGCAGATTCATGGGTAATTTTCGCCCCAATTTCCGTAACCGGCTTCCGTCTCCGCACCAAAGACCCCGTAGCGGAGCAAAGATACTAGTGCGGAGACGGAAGCCGGTTACGGAAACATCCTCGTAAAAATAAAAGTTCTTTGGTAAAAATCTTCTCCTCATTTTTAGAATTTTAATTTATTAACACAAACTGTTCCCCCGCAACGTTGATTACACTGCGGGTCGGGTCGGGTTACTGAAATGGATGAAAAAAAGGCCCACGTTCCGCTCCGTTGCGTTCTACACGTCAGCCCATTGCATTTAGCAGGAGTGGTCTATCTTGCCACATGTGGAATTCTCTGCCACAGAAGGTAGTTGAGGCCACAGTTCATTGGCTATATTTAAGAGGGAGTTAGATGTGGCCCTTGTGGCTAAAGGGATCAGGGGGTATGGAGAGAAGGCAGGTACAGGATACTGAGTTGAATGATCAGCCATGATCATATTGAATGGCGGTGCAGGCTCGAAGGGCCGAATGGTCTACTCCTGCCCCTATTTTCTATGTTTCTATGTTTCGATGTTGCTCCACTATAGGATCTTTGATTTCTGGGTCGTTTAGCATCAGTTTCGAAACACACCAACGCTTCGTGCAAGGTAAAGTCTGATCAAAGATAGTCCGAGGGTCTCCGATGAGGAAAGCTTTCCCCTGTGCCTCGGTACACCTGACAATAAACAGTAAACTAAACCACTGCAACGAGAGGGAATATAAAACAAATCTCCTCGCGACTTCTATCTCTAGTTGTGGGCGCTGTAAATATTTATTCGCAAGATTCAGTGTTCAACCACGATGACCCTACAAAACGCAGCCTGAACCTGCATCACACCCAATTAATGTCCTAAATCAGAAACACCAGCAGTATTTTATTGTTGCTGCGATCCTGGACCCCACTGGGACCTTACGGATAGACGCCGATGAACATAACAAGGCCTCAGGGCTGCAACTGCTGCTCAACGCCTGACCTTAATTTCTCCACTTGCATCTACCAGGACTTGGAATTGCAAGTGATTTCCCCAGGGGTGAAAAGCAGATATCCTTCAGGGTCATAAAGCCGACTATTTATCTCCACTAAGTTGTGGAGCCCCGTGGTCTGAAGCGGTGATACTTGAGGCCTGGAATGGCTCTGTGTCTTTTGTTCCATCTGCGTTGTGTTTACGACTAAACGCCGGTTTCCCAGGGACCGGGCTCTCGATGAAGCAAGTCGCTGAACACCTCACGGAGAGAAATTAAGATTAAACATCGCCAAGGTGTCTCCATTTCTTCCAGGTGGTGCTGATTTTACAATAGGCACAGAATGGTGGAGCAACTCAGCGGGTCAGAGAGATCGCAGCGTGGAAACAGGCCCTTCGGCCCAACTTGCACGCACCAACCAACGTGCCCCATCTACACGTCCCACCTGCCTGCATTCGATCCAAATCCCTCTAAACCTGTCCTATCCATGCACCTGTCTAAACGTTTCTTAAACGTTGCGATAGTCCCTGCCTCAACTACCTCCTCCGGCAGCTCGTTCCGCACACCCACCTCATTACCCCTCATGTGTGAAGAAGGGTCCCAACCCAAAATGTCACCTTTCCGTGCTCTCCAGAGATATTCATAAGTAGATCATTCAGACCATCGAGTCTACTCTGCCGTTCAATCATGGCTGATCTATCTCTCCCTCTCAACTCCATTCTCCTGCCTTCTCCCCATAACCCTTGACACCCGTACAAATCAAGTATCTTTCAATCTCCGCCTTAAAAATACCCATTGACTTGGCCTCCACAGCCGTCTGTGGCAATGAGCTCCACACATTCACCTCCTTCAAAAAAGCACGTCATAGAATTTTCTTTGCTATGGCTTTCTTCTTAACTTTTATTTCCAATTCTTCGTGTCTAAGGGTCTTGTTTTGATCACTCTTTCACACACACACTCACTATCCTATCTCATTTTCTTTACTTTTCTTCTTTATAAAGTTTAAAATATGAAGTGGTACAAGAAATGTATGATGTTATTTTTGGCTTATATTATTGTAATGTACACAACTTCTAATAAATAAAATTATTTAAAAAAAAAAAAAATAAAATAAAAAGTACGTCCTTTTATTCTGAGGCTACGGCCTCTGGTCCTGGACTCTCCCACTAGTGGAAACATCCTCTCCCGCATCCGAACGAGTTACTGCAGCACTTTTTGAGTACTTTTCATTTTTTTTACAGCATTCCTATGGCTGCTTGGCTCAAACCCATGGCAGGACAAACATAAACCCTGGCTTTGAAATCTAAACAAGTTTAAGTGGAGTGGCTTGCCATTCAACTTGTAAACGACACAGCCTGTTAGTTTTCAAAGCGTTATTGCTCATAGGTCAATCACGCTCAATTTCCCTTCAAAGCACACGGCTCTCCTGTTGCTGAAGTCAATGTCAGTGGAATGAAACACAGAGAGTGGGGGGTATAACAGGAGCCTAATACCCTTTAGTCAGTGGGTGGTGAATCTGTGCTCTTTACTCAGTGGGTGATGAATCTGTGGTCTTTAGTCAGAGGGTGGTGAATCTGTGGAATTCTTTACCACAGAAGGCTATTGAGGCCAAGTGTGTGGATCTATTTAAGGCAGAGATAGATGGATTACTTTCCCCAGCAACCGCAGGAGATAGAAACATAGAAAATAGGTGCATGAGGAGGCCATTCAGCCCTTCGAGCCAGCACCGCCATTCATTGTGATCATGGCTGATCGTCCCCTATCAATAACCCGTGCCTGCCTTCTCCCCATATCCCTTGATTCCACTAGCCCCTAGAGCTCTATGTAACTCTCTTTTAAATCCATCCAGTGATTTGGCCTCCACTGACCTCTGTGGCAGGGAATTCCACAAATCCCACAGATGCAACACCTGTCCCTTTACCTCCCCACCTCGACTCCATCCAAGGACCCCGACAGTCTTTCCAGGTGAGGCAGAGGTTCACATGCACCTCCTCCGACCTCATCTACTGTATCCGCTGTTCCAGTTGTCAACTTCTCTACATCGGCGAGACCAAGCGTAGGCTCGGCGATCGTTTCGCTGAAAACCTCCGCTCAGTCCGTCGTAACCTACCTGATCTCCCGGTGGCTCAGCACTTCAACTCCCCCTCCCAGTCCCAATCTGACCTTTCTGTCCTGGGCCTCCTCCATGGCCAGAGTGAGGCCCAGCGCAAATTGGAGGAACAGCACCACATATTTTGCTTGGGTAGTTTACACCCCAGCGGTATGAACATTGACTTCTCTAACTTCAGATAGCCCTTGCTTTCCCTCTCTCTCCATCCCCTTCCCTTTCCCAGTTCTCCCACTAGTCTTACTGTCTCCGCCTACATTCTATCTCTGTCCCGCCCCCTCCCCCGACATCAGTCTGAAGAAGGGTCTCGACCCAAAACGTCGCCCATTCCTTCTCTCCAGAGATGCTGCCTGTCCCGCTGAGTTACTCCAGCATTTTGTGTCTACTATAGATAGATTTAGATTCAGATTCAGATTCAATCTTTATTGCCATTGTGCAGTGTACAGTACAGAGACAACGAAATGCAGTTAGCATCTTCCCAGAAGAGCGAACATAGAATAATGAGCAATGAATATATATACGTACATACAGTAGTATTAGTGCAATTTTTCTGGGGGAAGGAGTTTCAGGGGGGGGGGGGGGGGGGGGTTGATTGGCAGTCACCAAGGTGCAGAGTTAAGTGATGTAACAGCCGCAGGGAAGAAGCTGTTCCTGGAGCTGCTGGTCCGGCAACGGAGAGACCTGTAGCGCCTCCCGGATGGGAGGAGGGTAAACAGACTGTGGCTGGGGTGAGAGCGGTCCACAAATTGGCACGGGTGTCAGGGGTTTCGGGGGGGAAAGCAGGAGAATGGGGTTAGGAGGGAGAGATAGATCAGCCATGATTGAATGGCGGAGTAGACTTGACGGGGGCGAACGGCCTAATTCTGCTCCTATCACCTATGATCTTCTGACCCTCGTACTAGTTTGGCGCCATTGACCATGGCCGGGGTCTGTGTAACTCATTCGGGTCTGTGCGGATAGAGTGCTAATTGCTGGTAATTGTTCCTGCAGCAACAGGTGGCAAGCAAATATAAAGGGCTCACAGCTGCCGTAAGAGAATAATATGCCTCTGTGCTACAGTTCTTACATATTTTATGAAGTTATTAAGGCAGCAGCACACAGAGCTGCTGTTGAGTTGATAGTGTGTTGACCTTCGCACATTCCTTCGGCCGACTCTAATGTTCACCAGATAACAGGCAAGTCCGAACTTCCACTATCTTTACTTTCCGACCCCGACTTTCTTTCGCCGCTTTTGGCCAGCGTCATCAGGTCGGGGAACAAGCTGTTATCAGGCAACCCAACCATCCGACCGCAAGCAGAGAGCAAACCCACCAATCACACAAACCAACCTCCCTACCATTGACTCCGTCTACACCTCACGCTGCCTCGGCAAGGCCAGCAGCATCATCAAGGACCAGTCTCAACCCCCCTGGTCGGTCCCTCTTCTCCCCTCTCCCATCAGACAAGAGGTACAGAAGAGTGAAAACGCACACCTCCAGATTCAGTGTTTAAGAAGGAACTGCAGATGCTGGAAAATCGAAGGTAGACAAAAATGCTGGAGAAGCTCAGCGGGTGCGGCAGCATCTATGGAGCGAACAGAATAGGCGACGTTTCGGGTCAAGACCCTTCTTCAGAAGGTCTTACCTGCAACCTCCGGCAACCACCTTCGACTAGCATCGCAACCGGCTTCCACTAAAAAATTACCGATTTTTAAAATGGCAACCTATTTTTAGTCGCGGCCGGTTTTGAATTTTGTGAAATAATCGCCGGAACATAGAAGAAGCGGAAACCATTTTTCGACCATTAGGGAAACTGACAAAAACCTCCGGGAACCTCCTTGGTTTCCGAAGTGGGACAGGGGCTTTAAGCGCCAGAGACCCGGGTTCGATTCTGCGTGAAGTTTGTACGTTCTCCCCGTGACCCACGTGGGTTTTCTCCGGGTGCTCCTGTTTCAATGGACAATAGACAATGGACAATAGGTGCAGGAGTAGGCCATTCGGCCCTTCGAGCCAGCACCGCCATTCAATGTGATCATGGCTGATCATCCACAATCAGTACCCCGTTCCCACCTTCTCCCCATATCCCCTGACTCCGCTATCTTTAAGAGCTCTATCTAACTCTCTCTTGAAAGCATCCAGAGAACTGGCCTACACCACCTGAGTCAGAGAATTCCACAGACTCACAACTCTCTGTGTGAAAAAGTTTTTCCTCAACTCCGTTCTAAATGGCTTACCCCTTATTTTTAAAATGTGGCCCCTGGTTCTGCTCCCCCAACATCGGGAACATGTTTCCTGCTTCTAGCATGTCCAAACCCTAAATAATCTTATATGTTTCAATAAGAATCCCTCTCATCCTTCTAAATTCCAGAGTATACATGCCCAGCCGCTCCATTCTATCAACATATGACAGTCCTGCCATCCCGGGAATTAACCTGGTGAACCTGCACTCCAAAGATGTCCTCCCACACTCTAAAGACGTGCAGGTTTGTAGGTTAAATGGCGTTGCTATAAATTGTCCCTAGTGTGTGCAGGATAGTGCTAGTGTATGAGGTCATCGCTGGTCGGCGTGGACTCGGTGGGCCGAAGGGCCTGTTTCTGAGCTGTATCTCTAATCTAAATGTAGAAAACACAGGGAACTCGCTTCCTGCAATGACATTTCAGTTTGTGCGTTTGCTCTTTACGGACCAAAGGCTCCAAGCCCCCAACACACCTCGCTGTGAGTGCTGTGTCTTTGTGGGAGGTCAGGTGTAGAATCATCTCCAATCGTGTGAGAGTGTGATTGAGTGTGTGACATCGCACGCCTCCAGATTCAGGGACAGTTTCTTCCCAGCTGTTATCAGGCAACTGAACCATCCCACCAACAACCAGAGAGCGATCCTGACCTACATTGTGTTAATGTGCCTGAGCAGCTGCAGAAAGTTAGAATTCCTTTGTTTCCTTCCAGCTGCTTGTGAGAATTAAACACTTTTGACTTTAAGTGATCCCGAAATGTTACCTCAAGTAACCAAACCACTGAAAAAGTCCGTTCACCGCCAAGTGCTGCCAGTGCTTACAGTTCTCCCTGCCGGTTTGTACGCTCGCCACCGTGACCCGCGTGGGTTTTCTCCGGGTGCTCCGGTTTAGCAGGTAACTGAACCATCCCATCAACAACCAGAGAGCAGTCCTGAACTACCATCTAACCTTATTGGTGACCCTCGAACTATCCTTGATCGGACTTTGCTGGCCTTTGCCTTGCACTAAGTATGTATCAACCCTCAGCATGTATCAATCAAATTCCTCGTATGTTGTGAAACATACTTGGCTAACAAAGTATTATCATGATTATGATGAATATGATCTACTGTATACAGTGTCAATGGATCGATTGTAATCTGAGGGTCCAGCCTCGTGAGTCTGCGGAGCCCGTCGCCATCGGCCCCTGGTCCCGCGGCTGGGGCATGGGTCGGTGCCACGGCGGCATCTGGAGGGGACCCGGCGGCGTTAGTGGAGAGGTGGGTGCGGCGGTCGATGGGGGCGCTTACCGACGGAACACGTGGGAGTGAGGACGCCACTGTCGGGGGAAGGAACGAAGGGGGAGGACCCCGCGTGAGGGGGGACCATCGTGAGGGAGGGGGGGAGAGGGGGGAAGAACAATGGGGGAGACCTGGCGCGATGGGGAGGAATTTTTGTAACTCTGTACACGCCCTTTATGTGCGACTATTTGCATACCTTGAGTACGCGAGCAAAGAATTTCCCTGTGGCTTGCCACGTATTCAATGTACAGTCCTTCTGCCGACTGGTCAGTACGCAACAACAAGCTTTTCACTGTACCTCGGTACACGTGACAATAAACTAAACTGAAACTGAACTTGAAAAATCATTGGATTACGAGGCAATTGCTTGGTGCAGGCAGCCCACGCACTCACTCATCAACATGGGCTGAAGAAGGGTTTCGGCCCGAAACGTCGCCTATTTCCTTCGCTCCATAGATGCTGCTGCACCCGCTGAGTTCCTCCAGCAAGTTTGTGTACCTTCGATATTCCAGCATCTGCAGTTCCCTTTTGAACGTACAATGTCTATTGTTCCATTAAGCTGGGCTGAATGAATTTGTACAGGTCACTGGACCTGCAACTGAATAGCAGCACCTGATGCAGGCACTAATTCACAGCAAAACCAATACTGACACGGCCTCACGCAAACGTCAATGCCAAGCTCCGCTTCGTGCCGAAACCCAAGCCACCTTGTTGAGCAATACAGCTTTGGAGAAGACACAAATGTGTCAGCAGATCAGGCAGCATCCATAGAGTCATGGAGTGATACAGTGTGGAAACAGGCCCTTCAGCCCAACTTGCCCACACCGGCCAACATGTCCCATCTACACTAGTCCCACCTGCCTGCGCTTGGCCCATATCCCTCCAAACCTGTCCTATCCATGTACCTGTCTAACAGTTTCTTAAACGTTGCAATAGTCCCTGCCTCAACTACCTCCTCCGGCAACTCGTTCCATACACCCAGCACCCTCTGTGTGAAAAAGTTACCCCTCAGATTCCTGTTAAATCTTTTCCCCTTCAACTTGAACCTACAGTACATCCTCTGGTCCTCGATTCACCTATTCTGGGCAAGAGAATGTGCGTCTACCCGATTTATTCCTCTTGCTTTCAGCCCTGGAGAACATGGATAGGTGATGCTTCGGGTCATGGCCCTACTCCACCTTCAGCCTTTGTGCACCCATCAACTAATCACCCCCCTCACCTGTATCCACCTATCACTCGGATGGTTTGTTCCATCCGCACCTCTCTTTTCCAACTCCCCCCCCCTCACGACAATCAGCCCAAACAAGGATCCCGATCTGAAATTTTATTTTCAGAGATACAACACGGAAACTTGCAATTGAGGGAGTGCAGCGTAGGTTTACAAGGTTAATTCCCGGGATGGCGGGACTGTCATATGCTGAGATGGAGCAGCTGGGCTTGTACACTCTGGAGTTTAGAAGGATGAGAGGGGATCTCATTGAAACATATAAGATTGTTAAGGGCTTGGACACGCTAGAGGCAGGAAACATGTTCCCGATGTTGGTGGAGTCCAGAACCAGGGCCACAGTTTAAGAATAAGGAGTAAGCCATTTAGAACGGAGACGAGGAAACACTTTTCCTCACAGAGAGTTGTGAGTGCGAAATTCTCTGCCTCAGAGGGCGGTGGAGGCAGGTTCTCTGGATGCTTTCAAGAGAGAGCTGGATAGGGTTCTTAAAAATAGCGGAGTCAGGGGATATGGGGAGAAGGCAGGAACGGGGTACTGATTGGGGATGATCAGCCACGATCACATTGAATGGTGGTGCTGGCTTGAAGGGCCGAATGGCCTACTCCTGCACCTATTGTCTATTGTCTATAACTCTACCGCTGTGCCACCAAACTAACCTCTTGTTTCCCTCTCCCCTGACTCTCAGTCTGAAGAAGGGTCTCGACCTGAAACGGCACCCATTCTTTCCCTCCAGAGCTGCTGCCCATCCCGCTGAGTTACTCCAGCGTTTTGTGTCTAACAACAGATACAGCTTCTCTGTAACTCGAACAGGCACAGTAGCACTAACAAAGGACAAGCATTGTAGTAATCTACAAGCTCCGCTCTCTCACAGTGACATTAATGGATGCACTTCTCTCAGTAACAATCATATAACCTCCAGAACTGAGCAATTCACCGCAGCCTCGCAGGTACCAGCACGGCCTAATGCGGCTAAGTTCCTACAGCTTGCCTTCCGTTGAAAAAATACTGTGTAGGAAGGAACTGCAGGTGCAGGCTTAAACCGAACATAGACACAAAAAAGCTGGAGTAACTCAGCGGGACAGGCAGCATCTCTGGAGAGAATGACCAGGGAGAAGAGCCTCGACCCGAAACACCACCTACTCCTTCTCTCCAGAGATGCTGCCTGACCCGCTGAGTTAAGGGGCTGAACCAGTTGGGCATCATTTGCACGTCACGCAGATGGCGTGCGAAGATTTTGTGTACATCCCAAAATCCTGGGGCGCCGCGCATGCGTCGTGACGCGTAAATGATGTCGCGTGAATGACGTGCAAATGACGCTCCGAGTGGGACAGGACCTTTACTCCAGTTTTTTGTGTCCATCTTCGAAAAGATTACTGCGTATCAGCAATAGAATGTTCTATTGTACAGGTACTAACCTTTGTGACAGTCGTGTAAGAGAGTATTTAATAATTTATTGAAACGAATGTACCTGCGGCTGGATATTAAAAATTAAATGGGCAGCACTTAGCAGGTAATTGAAACCAAATCTGCCAAGACCACCCACATGTTTATTTATCTCTTGCTGTTGATTATTTGATGACGCAATCTTGTTCAGCAGCCATTTTGTGGCCAGTTAAACAGGTCACAGAGGGGGATCGATTGCAGTCGCTGCCTCAAAAAGGCAGCCAACATCATCAGAGACCCACAGCACCCTGGCTACGCATTCATTTCACCATTGCCATCGGGAAGAAGGTACAGGAGCCTGAAAACTGTAACGTCCAGGTTCAGGAACAGCTTCCTCCTCACAGCCAGGAGGTAATTAAACAGAACAACAAATAAGCTCTGAACGACAACAGGCTATTATTATTATTGCACTATATTTGCTTATTTATTGAGTATGCGTGTGCCAATTTTTTTCTCCCATGATGTACTATGTTTACATATTCTGCTGTGCCGCAGCAGGTAAGAATTCCAGAACCACGGGCCACAGATTAAGAATAAGGAGTAAGCCATTTAGAACGGAGACGAGGAAACACTTTTTCTCACAGAGAGTGGTGAGTCTGTGGAATTCTCTGCCTCAGAGGGCGGTGGAGGCCGGTTCTCTGGATGCTTTCAAGAGAGAGCTGGATAGGGCTCTTAAAGATAACGGAGTCAGGGGATATGGGGAGAAGGCAGGAACGGGGTACTGATTGGGGACGATCAGCCATGATCACATTGAATGGCGGTGTTGGCTCGAAGGGCCGAATGGCCTACTCCTGCACCTATTGTCTATGGTCTATTGTCTTTAGTCTATAATTTCCTATCTTTGACATATGACAAGAAAACATTCTTGACTCTTGACCCACTGAGCTACTCCAGCATTTTGTGTCTATCTTAGGTCACATCAAAACCCAGTCACCATCCCCGTAAACTCAGTCAGTAAAGTCATTGCACCTATGTACACGTGATAATAACAAACTAAACTGTTGTCATAGCAACATAGAAAATAGGTGCAGGAGTAGGCCATTCAGCCCTTCGAGCCAGCACCGTCATTCAATGTGATCATGGCTGATCATCCAAAATCAGTACCACGTTCCTGCCTTCTCCCCAAATCCCTTGATTCCATTAGCCCTAAAAGCTAAATCTAACTCTCTCTTGAATACAACCAGTGAATTGGCCTCCACTGCCTTCCGTGGCAGAGAATTCCACAGATTCACAACTGGCTGGGTGAAAATGTTTTTCCTCATCTCAGTCCTAAATGGCCTACCCCTTATTCTTAAACTGTGGCCCCTGGTTCTGGACTCCCCCAACATCGGGAAAATCTTTCCTGCATCTAGACTGTCCAATCCCTCGAGGATTTTATATGTTTCTATAAGATTGCCTCTCATCCTTCTAAATGACAGTGGAAACAAGCCCAGTCGCTCCATTCTTTCATCATATGTCAGTCCCGCCATCCTGGGAATTAACCTGATGAACCTACGCTGCACTCCCTCAATAGCAAGAATGTTGTTCCTCAAATTAATACACACAATACTCCAGGTGTGGTCTCACCAGCGCCCTGTACAACTGCAGTTGGACCTCCTTGCTCCTAAATTCAAACCCTTTCACCATGATGGAGAGGTATTGCGCTATCAGGTTGGAAATTAGTAAATCAATAAACCTACCACCTTCATCAAAACACAATAACCAAGGCTTCAAAAATATCACCTCCCATCACAGGGGCAAGACTCTGGACAGCCACATTCATCTTCATATATCCAGCTGAGTACATAGGAGATGTATCATCATGGCTGAACTGCAAATCCTCCAGGGATTCCAAGGCATATTAACAAAAGTCACGGATTCTGGTATCAATACATCCTGAGTAACACTATCCAGCTGTGGGTATTTGTCCATCCAATTCTACCTTGGAGCAACATCTGGTTGAGAGAGTCGCACTGTCACCACTAACTCGGCAAGTTCTGGATTTAACTTCTCCTCCCGAGAATTACGCACACAGAGGCAAGTTTCGCTTTGTTTTTGTGAGGGACACAGCCCGGAAACAGGCCATTCGGCCCATCAGGTCCGCGCGGATCTCACACTGTCGTGCACACACTAGGGGACAATTTACAATTATACCAAAGCCAATTAACCCACAAACCTGCACGTCTTTGGAGTGTGGAAGGAAACCGGAGCACCCGGAGAAAAACCCACGCGGGTCACGGGGAGAACGTACAAACTCCGTACAGACAGCACCCGTAGTCAGGATGGAACCAGGAGCGGCAAGTTCCTGGTGCAGTGTGCAACTGGCAGTGTGCTACACAGTCGGAGATGCTGACTTCTGAACGAGGTCCAACAAAGACTCCAAATACTCTTACTCAAGAGTCAAGAGTGTTAAATTGTCATATGTACTGACTACAGAACAATGAAATTCTTACTTGCAGAAGCACAACAGGCCTGTAGACACAATATAATATAATGAATAAAAAATTCAATAAATTAATAAACTAGCCCTCAGTGCAACCAAAGGCAGTTTGTGGTTCTTCGTTGAGGTTTCGTTTTGAGATACGGCGTGGAACCTAGAAACATAGAAAATAGGTGCAGGAGTAGGCCATTCGGCCCTTCGAGCCTGCACCGCCATTCAATATGATCATGGCTGATCATCCAACTCAGTATCCTGTTCCTGCCTTCTCTCCATACCCCCTGATCCCTTTAGCCACAAGGGCCACATCTAACTCCCTCTTAAATATAGCCAATGAACTGGCGTCAACTACCTTCTGTGGCAGAGAATTCCACAGATTCACCACTCTCTGTGTAAAAAATGTTTTTCTCATCTCGGTCCTAAAAGACTTCCCCCTTATCCTTAAACTGTGACCCCTTGATCTGGACTTCCCCAACATCGGGAACAATCTTCCTGCATCTAGCCTGTCCAACCCCTTAAGAATTTTGTAAGTTTCTATAAGATCCCCCCTCAA
>NC_045976.1:39507693-39662693 GCF_010909765.2 Amblyraja radiata
TTGAAAAATCTTCGCGAGTGTTCACAAGCTTACCGTGTTTCCCGAGTACCTGCCGTTAGAAACATAGAAACATAGAAAATATGTGCAGGAGTAGGCCATTCGGCCCTTCGAGCTAGCACCGCCATTCAATGTGATCATGGCTGATCATCCCCAATCAGTACCCCGTTCCTGCCTTCTCCCCATATCCCCTGACTCCGCTATTTTTAAGAGCCCTATCTAGCTCTCTCTTGAAAGCATCCAGAGAACCTGCCTCCACCGCCCTTTGAGGCAGAGAATTCCACAGACTCACCACTCTCTGTGAGAAAAAGTGTTTCCTCGTCTCCGTTCTAAACTGGCTTACTCCTTATTCTTAAACTGTGTGGCCCCTGGTTCTGGACTCCCCCAACATCAGGAACATGTTTCCTGCCTCTAGCGTGTCCAAGCCCTTAACAATCTTATATGTTTCAATGAGATTCCCACTCGTCCTTCTAAACTCCAGAGTGTACAAGCCCAGCCGCTCCACTCTCTCAGCATATGACAGTCCCGCCATCCCGGGAATTAACCTTGTAAACATGCATCTGTACAGTGCGAATGGCTTGAATCATGTACTGTCATTCCGCTAGCTGGTTAGCACGCAACAAAGGCTTGTCACCGTACCTCGCTACACGCGACAATAAACTAAATGTGACGTCTGAGACCCCGAACGATCTTTCTCAATGATTATTTGAGAATTCCAAACGGACTCTACGGACTGCATCAATGAACGCATTTCTTCCCGTCTCAGCTCTGGATGGGAGACCCCCCCCCCCCGCGTTTTGGCGCCCACCGAGAGGGATAAAGCAACAGAAATTGCTGGAAGATTGTGGAAAGCCGCCGGACAGAAATGGCCACAATTCAATATTGCAATGAAAACAAGCCAATCAATACTGGCATTTTACAATTACTAGCCTGGGAAAACTGCAATTAAACTGACAGCTCAGAACCACCGCAGCCTGTCAATGGGCTGACGAATATCAATATAACACTGTCCAGCCAGCTAACTCGTTGGTACGAACCAGTGTTTCAATTGCCCCGTGCTTGTGGTTCACAAGGCTCAATAACAACACAGATTCTTGTTCAGAATGATGTGCTTTGGTTTATTTTTGAGATGCAGCGCGGAAACAGGCCCTTCGGCCCACCGAGGCCACGCCGACCAGCGATCCCCGCACATTAGAAACATAGAAAATAGGTGCAGGAGTAGGCCATTCAGCCCTTCGAGCCAGCACCGCCATTCAGTATGATCATGGCTGATCATTCAAAATTGGTACCCCGTTCCTGCTTTCTCCCCATATCCCTTGATTCCGTTAGCCCGAGAACTATATCTAACTCTCTCTTGAAAACATCCAGTGAATTGGCCTCCACTGCTATCTGTGGCAGAGAATTCTACAGATTCACAACTCTCTGGGTGAAAAGGTTTTTCCTCATCTCAGTCCTAAATGGCCGACCCCTTATTCTTAAACTGTGTGACCCCTGGTTCTGGACTCCCCCAACATCAGGAACATTTTCCTGCATCTAGCCTGTCTAATCCCTTAAGAAATATATATGCTTCTATATTTGGAGATTGACACTATCCTGCACACACACTGGGGACCATTTACATCTGTACCAAGCCAATTAACCTACAAACCTGTTGGTTAAATCTTATAGCCATTTTTAGTTTAGTTTAGTTTAGAGATACAGCGCGGAAACAGGCCCTTCAGCCCACTGAGTCCGCGCCGACCAGCGATCCCCGCACATTAACTCTATCCTATACTAGCCTTTATAACAAAGGGAATCGAATATAGGAGCAAAGAGGTCCTTCTGCAGTTGTACAGAGCCCTAGTGAGACCACACCTGGAGTATTGTGTGCAGTTTTGGTCCCCTAATTTGAGGAAGGACATTCTTGCTATTGAGGGAATAAGGAGTAAGCCATTTAGAACGGAGACGAGGAAACACTTTTTCTCACAGAGAGTGGTGAGTCTGTGGAATTCTCTGCCTCAGAGGGTGGTGGAGGCAGGTTCTCTGGATACTTTCAAGAGAGAGCTAGATAGGGCTCTTAAAAATAGCGGAGTCAGGGGATATGGGGAGAAGGCAGGAACGGGGTACTGATTGGGGATGATCAGCCATGATCACATTGAATGGCGGTGCTGGCTCAAAGGGCCAAATGGCCTACTCCTGCACCTATTGTCTATTGTCCTACACACAATACGGACAATTTACTTTTACACCAAGCCATTTAACCTACTAACCTGTTCGTCTTTGGAGTGTGGGAGGAAATCGAAAATCTCTACGAAAACCCACGCAGGTCACGGGGAGAACGTACAAACCCCGTACAGACAGCACCCGTAGTCGGGATCGAACCGGGGTCTCTGGCGCTGTGAGGCAGCTACTCTACCGCTGCGCCACTGTTTTTGACCAAAACTCAATTAATTTACATGGACACAACACAAAACAAGGCCCTGTTGCCACCAATCTTTCCACCACCCCGCACACAAGAAGCGACAAGACAGACACCATTGTACTCAGATGCCGAGACGTGTGTTCAGCTCTGGCTGAACAACTTCTAATCTTGTGTGTGGACTCGATAAGAAGACTGTATCTTGACAATGATAAACCAATACCAACACCAATAGGTTTCTGTTCTGAAGACTGAAGGGTCTGTCCCACTTAGGTGATTTTCTAGGAGACTACAGGAGACTGCCGCAAAATTTTCAACATGTTGAAAGTTTTTTGGCGAAGGTGGCGACAATTTTTGCTGTCGTAGGTGTCGTAGGTGAATTCCTTTAAAATTAGTCCCACAGTTGCCTTAAGGGGCTGTCCCACTTGGGCGACCTAATCCGCGTTTTGGCGAGTTTGCCCTCGACTCATACTCGCAGCATGGTCGACATGAGGTCGTAGGAGGTCTTCGTAACTCTCCTTCATGCTCGAGAGTGGTCTCCGTGTACTCGAGGCCTCTGCTAGGTTGCGGCTAGCATGTTGGAAAAATGCCCGCTAGTAAAAAAAAGGTAGCTATGGAGAAAATCGATACTTTTTTTACTCGTAGGTTTAGTCGTAGTAGGTCGGCATGTTGGTCGTAGGCAATCGAGGATATTCGAAGGTAGTCGTAGATAGTCTTCATCATAGTCGAAGGGAGGTCGTCTTCACTCTCCACTATTTGGTGTCCAATTTTCCCGAAGTTAGTCACAGCTAGTTGAAGCTGGTCTTTTACATAGTCGAAGGAGGTCTTCAACATGCCATTTTTTTCAAAATCTCCTAAACTCTTCTAAACTCTCCAATTAGGTCGCCCCAGTGGGACAGCCCCTTAAAGAGTCGCCTAAGTGGGAGAGGCCCATGAGACTTTAATGGTTAACCTCCTGACTCAGAGAGAAGTGACAGACCTGTTCCTTTGTTCTTCCAGCAAGGTATAAATCAGAGCCAGCCACACTGAAGCTGTGCAGCGATCTGACACTATCCTGGGAACAGAGAGCACTTCTGATCTTCGAGATGAAGGAGGAAAAGACAAGGGAGCTGGTGCAGGGGTGAGTCACGGGGTTAACTTGAGAGTCGGTGGACTGGGCTGAGCGACATTGAAGTAACTGAGGGGAATAGATCGGGTAGACGCACAGAGTCTCTTGCCCAGAGTAGGGGAATCGAGGACCAGAGGACATAGGTTCAGGGTGAAGGGGAAAAGATTTAATAGGAATCTGAGGGGTAACTTTTTCACACAAAGGGCGGTGGGGGGTATGGAATGAGCTGCCAGAGGAGGTAGATGAGGCTGGGATTATCCCAACGTTAGGCAGGTACATAGATAGGACAGGTTTGAAGGGATATGGGCCAAGCGCAGGCAGGTGGGACTAGTGTGGCTGGGACACGTTGGCCGGTGTGGGCAAGTTGGGCCGAAGGGCCTGTTTCCACACTGTTTCATTCTATGACTCTAAGATCCTGAGGGACGCTACCTGACCCGCTGAGTTACTCCAGTATTTTGTGCCTCTCGATTTTTAGGTTATGTCTGCAGTTCCCTGTCACCACTTTAGCACAATCCGTATCCCTATTTACTGAAGAAGGGTTTCGGCCCGTTGCCTATTTCCTTCGCTTCATAGATGCTGCCTCACCCGCTGAGTTCCTCCAGCACTTTTGTCTACCTTCAACATTCATACCGCTGGGGTGTAAGTAGCCCAAGCGAAATATGAGGTGCTGTGCCGCCAATTTGGGCGGGGTCCTCAAGAAAGAGTTGAGGGCTTCCTGATGAAGCCAATCCGTTCCCTGACTTCACATGGTCACATTTGAGCAAAACCAGCTCAGCGGCTCCATTCCATCCGACGTTCGATAGCCTCCACATGATGTAACTCTATCTTGACTTTTATTTCCAACGTGCCTTTAATTGGACCTTAGTTGACACAGGAAACACAAGGCACAGCAATATTGCTTTTTCTGCAATCGATAGTTGAAGGGAAAGTTGTGGCCTTGGAGTTTTGCCTCCAAAATATGTCAGGTCATTTAACATCAAACCCTTGGCCCACTGACATCCTCTTCCAATTAAAGCCGAGCGAGCTGGCAAACTGGTGGCAACGGCTCACATTTATTCTCTGGGACATCAAGTCGACTGAGTAAAGGAGAAATGTTTTTTGCATTTGCTTTGTATCCAGCTACCACTGGGTTTATTTATTTCCACTTGTTCTCCCCCATCACTGGATTTCAACGGCTACTAAGATTCGGACAGTTTGATATTAGGACTGAGATGACGAAAAACATTTTTCACCCAGAGAGTTGTGAATCTGTGGAATTCTCTGCCACAGAAGGCAGTGGAGGCCGATTCACTGGATATTTTCGAGAGAGAGTTAGGAGCCTGTCCCACTGTACGAGTTCATTCAAGAGCTCTCCCGAGATTTAAAAAAATCATACTTGTGGTAAGCACATAGAATGTACGGAGCGGGTACGTCGGAGCTCGGGGACGTCTCTTAGCGGCTCGTAACGCAAACGGCAGGTACTCGGGAAACGCGGTAAGCTCGGGAAGACACGTGAAGATTTTTCAACATGTTGAAAAATGTCCACGAGAGCCCCGAGTTCCTACGAGCGGCTATTACCGTAAATCTCCGAGTTCGAATCAGGGGAAACTCGGGAGAACTCTTGAATTAGCTCGCACAGTGGGACAGCCCCTTTAGATTTAGCTCTTGGGGCTAACAGAATCAAGGGATACGGGGGGGAAAGCAGGAACGGGGTACCGATGTTGGATGATCAGCCATGATCATGTTGAATGGCGATGCTGGCTCGAAGGGCCGAATGGCCTATTCCTGCACCTATTTTTCTATGTTTTTATTTTCTATTCCATTCCTCATAGAACATAGAACAGGACAGACACAAAATGCTGATCCGGTGAGTTTCTCCACCATTTTGTGTCTGTCTTTGGTGTGAAGCAGCATCTGCAGTTCCTTCCTACTGATAGAAAAGTACAGTACAGGATCAGGCCCTTTGGCCCAGAATGTCCGTGCCGAACATGATGCCAAATTAAATGTATCTCGTCCGCCTGCACATGA
Organism: Amblyraja radiata; assembly: GCF_010909765.2. Classification (NCBI taxonomy): domain Eukaryota; kingdom Metazoa; phylum Chordata; class Chondrichthyes; order Rajiformes; family Rajidae; genus Amblyraja; species Amblyraja radiata. The sequence continues at coordinate 39,513,204 of NC_045976.1, forward strand.
TCCATATCCCTCCATTCCTTGGAAACACATATCCCAACCTAAAAGACTCTTAAGCACCACTATCGTATCTGCTTCCACCACCACTCCTAGCAGTGAATTCAAGGCACCCACCACCCTCGATGTTTAAAAAAATTGCCCCACACCCACCTGACCCGCCGAGTCACACCAGCACTTTGCGTCTATCTTCGGTATAAACCAGCATCTGCAGTTCCTTTCCACACCCAACCCAAACCAGCTTGAAGTCACAATTTCTGAAGAATCTTTGTGCTTTGCCATTGAGTGATACAGTGTGGAAACAGGCCCTTCAGCCCAACTAGCCCACACCGACCAACGTGTCCCAGCTACACGGTCACGCTGGTGCAGCGGTAGAGTTGCTGCCTTACAGCGAATGCAGCGCCGGAGACCCGGGTTCGATCCCGACTACGGGTGCTGTTTCTGTACGGAGTTTGTACGCTCTCCCCGTGACCTTGCGTTGGGTTTTCTTCGAGATCTTCGGTTTCCTCCCACCCTCCAGGTTTGTAGGTTAATTGACTTGGTAAATGTAAATAATGTTGCATAGTGGGTGTAGGATAGTGTTAATGTGCGGGGATCGCTGGTCGGCGCGGACCCGGTGGGGCGTAGGGCCTGTTTCTGCCCTGTATCTTGACACTAAACGAAACGAAACTAATTGCTTTCAATCTCTACCTACGACGTTTGCTGCTGTACAAAACCAGAGCTGAACATGTTGTTTGTTGCTTGTGAGAAAATATTTCCCCTCAGGTTCCTGCGTGTGGCAGTGCATTTGAAATATCTCTGTTTTTTCCTTTGAACGGGTAACGTGCACCTATTGATAAGGTTAACCACTTTATCATCTTAACAGGAAGGCCTGCCGAGACTGTGATAGTTCCTGCTGACTGTAAGAGTATTATCCCGAGCCAAAGGACACTGTGTATGCTTACTCCTCTGATGGTCTGATTCGCCATCACATGTTTTACAATGGGATTTGTTGACTCAGATATGAAGAAGAGAGAAATGCGGGGAAGCGACTGGGGGAAACTCGTGTTGCAACAACCCGCTCGCAAAAAATCAAAGGAGACAACAGATCAAAACGGGATTTATATGAAAGCAACGGCCTTTTAAAGTAAACCTTCATCGAGGATCTCTTACCAACAGGGAGCGAAATCTCACTCGAGACCACCTGATATGAAGGCTTACAAAACTTAACAAGCCCATCCAATTATGAGTTTGAGACAGAAACATAGATAGAAACATGGAAAATAGGTGTAGGAGTAGACAATAGACAATAGATGCAGGAGTAGGCCATTCGGCCCTTCGAGCCAGCACCGCCATTCAATGTGATCATGGCTGATCATCCCCAATCAGTACCCCTTCTCCCCATATCCCCTGACAGCCCTGTCCCACGGTACGAGTTCATTCCAAGAGCTCTCTCGAGTTTAAAAAAAAATCAAACTCGTGGTAAGCACGGAGAATGAATGTAGCGGGTACGTCGGAGCTCGGGGACGTCTCTTAGCGGCTCGTAACGCTAACGGCAGGTACTCGGGAAGACTCGCTAACGGCAGGTAAGCACGGGAAGACACGTGAAGATTTTTCAACACGTTGAAAAATGTCCACGAGAGCCCCGAGTACCGACGAGTGGCCATTACCGTAAATCTCTGAGTTCGAATCAGGGCAAACTCGGGAGAACTCTTGGAATGAACTCGTACCGTGGGACAGGGCTTTGACCCCGCTATCTTGAAGAGCCCTATCTAGCTCTTTGGTCCTTCGAGCCAGCACCGCCATTCAATACGATCATGGCTGATCATCCAAAATCAGTAGCCGGTTCTTGCTTTCTCCCCACATCACTTGATTCCGTTAGCCCTAAGAGCTAAATCGAACACTCTCTTGAAAACAGAGACCGCGTTATCTTGATGGGAGGTAAAGAGCAGAAATATTCAACCATGCAGAAAACCCTCTCATACAACATCGGCGTTTCAGGGGGCAGTTAAAACTCAACCATAATGATCTGGCCTGCAGTCATATGTAGGTTTGAGTTTGTGTTTGAGTCTAGTTTATTGTCACGTGTACCGAGGTACAGTGAAAAGTTTTTGTTGCGTGCTGACCAGTCAGCGGAAAGACAACACATGATTACAATTGAGCCGTCCACACATACATACATCAGCTAGAGAGCGGTCATGAGCTAATATCTACCTTATTGGAGACCCTCGGACTCTCTTTGGTCGGACGTTACTGGACTTTATCTTGCATTAAACGTTATCCATATTATTCCCTTGACCATATTATTCCCTTGACCATATTATTCCCTTGACCATATTATTCCCTTGACCATGAGTTTTAACATGGTCAAGGGAATAATATGGATAACGTTTAATGCAAGATAAAGTCCAGTAACGTCCGACCAAAGAGAGTCCGAGGGTCTCCAATAAGGTAGATATTAGCTCATGACCGTTCTCTAGCTGATGGTAGGATGGTTCAGTTGCCTGAAAACAGCTGGGAAGAAACACTCCCTGAATCTGGAGGTGTGCGTTTTCACACTTCTGTACCTCTTGCCCGATGGGAGAGGGGAGAAGAGGGAGTGGCCGGGTTAAGATTGGTCCTTGGTTATGCTGCTGGCCTTGCTGAGGGCAGACTGAAATAAAAACAAATAAACCTCAGACCAATGACATTTAGTTTCATGTCATTAAGCTGTAGAGAGTTCAGGGAAGATCGACGAGGATATTGCCAGGATTCGAGTGGCTGAGCTATAGGGAGAGGTTGGGTAGGCTAGGACTTTATTCCTTGGAGTGCAGGAGGATGAGGGCTGATCTTCGTTTAGTTTAGGTTAGCTTAGCTTAGAGATATAGCGTGGAAACAGGCCCTTCGAGTGCCCACGCCGACCAGCGATCCCACCACACTAGCACCGTCCTACACACACTGGGGACAATGTACACTATTTTACCAAATCCAATTAACCTACAAACCTGTACGTCTCTGGGATGTGGGAGGAAACCCAGGCAGGCCATGGGGGGAATATACAAAGTCCGTGCAGGCAGCACCCCTAGTCAGGATCGAACCCGTGTCTCTGGCGCTGTGAGGCAGCAACTCTACCGCTGCACCACTGTTCTGGGGGCTCCTGATAGAGGCGTAAACAATCATGATGGGAATAGATAGGGTGAATGCACAGAGTCTTTTACCCAGAGTAGGAGGATCGAGAATCAGGAGGACTAACGTTTAAGGTGAGAGGGGGGAAGATTTAATAGGAACCTGAGGAGTAACTTTTTCCACACAGAGGGTAGTGGGTGTATGGAACGAGATGCCAGGGGAGGTAGTGGAGGCAGGGACTATAATGGCATTTAGACAGGTACATGGATAGGACAGGTTTAGAGGGATAAGGGCCAAATGCAGGCAGGTGGGACTAGTGTAGATGGGGCATGTTGGTCGGCGTGGGCAAGTTGGTCGGAAGGGCGTGTTTCTGCATTGTGTGACTGTGACTATGGCGTTCTGGGGGAACTGTTGATGGGTGACATATTCCAGTCATTTCTGGTCAACAATAGCACAGAGTATGATTTCAACTTGGGTGGCCCTAACTTTTAAAAAAATCTACTTTTATGAGCAAAATACAGCAGAATGCCCTTAGTAAAGGGGCATTGTCTTTGTATAGGAGTCCAATACATAGACGGACAACACCACCTTATTAACAGCATATCCACTTTGTCAAACAGGAGTGGCACGCTATCGTAGCGGTAGAGCTACTGCCTTACAGCGCCAGAGAACCAGGTTCGATCTTGACAACCGGTGCTATCTGTACAGAGTTTGCATGTTCTCCCCGTGACCTGTGTGGGTTTTCTCCGAGATCTTTGGTTTCCTCCCACACTCCAAAGATGTACAGGTTTGTAAGTTATTGGTCGGTGCCAGCTCGGTGGGCCGAAGGGCCTGTTTCATAGAAACATAGAAAAACTGGTGCAGGAGTAGGCCATCCGGTCCTTCGAGCCAGCACCGCCATTCAATATGATCATGGCTGATCATCTAAAATCAGTAGCCTGTTCCTGCTTTTCTCCATATCCCTTGATTCCTTTAGCCCTAAGAGCTAAATCTAACTGTAATGGGGCTGTCCCACTGTACGAGCTAATTCAAGAGCTCTCCCGAGGTTAAAAAAAAATCAAACTCATGGTAAGCACGTAGAATGTACGTTGCGGGTACGTCGGAGCTCGGGGACGTCTCTCAGCGGCTCGTAACGCTAACGGCAGGTACTCGGGAAACGCAGTAAGCTCGGGAAGACTCGTGAAGATATGTTGAAAAATGGCCACCAGAGCCCCGAGTACTTACGAGCGAATCAGGGGAAACTCGGGAGAACTCTTGAATTAGCTCGTGCAGTGGGACAGCCCCATAACTCTCTCTGTTTCCGTGCTGGATCTCTAAACTAAACCGTTAATGTCTCATCTTTCATTGTGTGGGGAAGAACTGCAGATGCTGGTTTAAATCGCCGACCGACAGCCTGAAGAAGGGTCTCGACCAGAAACGTCGCCCATTCCTTTTCTCCAGAGATGATGCCTGACCTGATGAGTTACTCCAGCTTTTTGTGTCTATTCCCATCTATTATTGATTTGCAAGGAAGACCCCCAAAACCCATTTGAGACGTTACCATTTATGGATAACATTTATCTCAGCGGCGTAAATTCTATTCATAGCACAGTTTACACAAGAGAACTAACACAGAAATAGACTTCTTTGCTAAGGGCAGCTGACGGTGTTATCTTAGCTGTTCCCAAGAGAGTAGGGAGATAGGGAACTACAGATGCAAGTGTCTGAGCAAGTGTCCCAGCCTGAAACGTCACCCATCCATGTTCTCCAGAGATACAAGATAGACACAAAATGCCGGAGTAACTCAGCGGGACAGGCAGCAAATCTGGAGAGAAGGAATGGGTGACATTTCTGGTCGAGACCCTTCTTCAGACCCAGAGTGTCCGGGGGAGAGGGAGACACAGAGATATGGATGGGTAAGGTGTGAAAACGAGAGATCAAAGGAGACAAATTTTAAGGGAAATGTAGAATTGATCGTTGATAGCTGAGGGGAAGGTGGCAACGAGGCATAAAACGATAAAATGTAATCAGGAGGAACGTTAGACTAGTCAGATAACTAGGATAGACAATAGACAATAGGTGCAGGAGGAGGCCATTCGGCCCTTCGAGCCAGCACCGCCATCCAATGTGATCATGGTTGATCATCCCCAATCCTGCCTTCTCCCCATATCTCCTGACTCCGCTATCTTTAAGAGCCCTATCTAGCTCTCCCTTGAAAGTATCCCGAGAATCTGCCTCCACCGCCCTCTGAGGCAGAGAATTCCACAGACTGGTTCTGGACTCCCCCAACATCGGGAACATGTTTCCTGCCTCTAGCGTGTCCAAACCCTTAACAATCTTATATAAGATTGTTAAGGGTTTGGACACGCTAGAGGCAGGAAACATGTTTCAATAAGATCTCCTCTCATCCTTCTAAACTCCAGAGTGTACAAGCCCAGCTGCTCCATTCTCTCAGCATATGACAATCCCGCCATCCCGGGAATTAACCTTGTAAACCTCCAATTTATGGTAGCCCTTGCTGTCTCCGCCCCTTCTCAGCTCTCCCTCAGCCCTCGGGCTTCTCCTCTTCCTTTCTCCTTTCTTGTCCCCGCCCCCCCCCCCACCTTACATCAGCCTGAAGAAGGGTTTCGGCCTGAAACGTCGCCTATTTCCTTCGCTCCACAGATGCTGCCGCACCCGCTGAGTTTCTCCAGCACTTTTGTCTACCTTCGATTTCCCAGCATCTGCAGTTCCTTCTTAAACATGAGCTAACTAGTGGATACGTTACTGACATTCAATAAGTGGCTTCTTTTTGAGCGAAACTTTCGACTGGGTGTGAATCATTTCGAGGCATCCTGAGGCTGCGAAAGAGGCCGAGGGAACACAAGTCCTTCTGTCTTTAACAAAGGGAAACAAAAAGATCAAAAGCGGAATTATTCATCCCTGATTAGTGTGGGCTGCGGATGCTGTAGCCAGCTCAACTCACTCGTTGATGTCAAATTACTCATTGGTGTTACCGAGATCACACGCTGCACCTGGGGCCTTGCTGGATGGCGTGAGTTTCGCTGTTATTTTTAAAATTAGGAGGGTTATGGGCCTGTCTCACTTAGGCGACTTTTTTCGGCGGCTGCCATAGCCGTAGCAGGTCGCCGATAAACCGGCGACTGGGCTAATGGGCCTGCTTAGGCGATTTGTTTAAGCGACTGCTGGCGAATACGACATTGAAATCCACCAAACTCAGTGTCGGCGACAACCTACGTCACCTGTCGACTGTTTACGTTAACCTGGCGACAACCTACGACAGCACCTACGTCAAGCTACGCTCATTTGGCATCAAACCCACGGACGCCACTGTTGCAGAAATTTTTTTTCAACATGTTCAACATTTTTCGGCGACCAGAAAGACGCTACGACTCTTTGGGCGACTGAGGAGGCTACTCATAGTCATACAGGCGACACCCAGGCCACCACCGGTGACCATGTGGCGAACGCATAGTCTCCTGTTTAAGAAGGAACAGCAGATGCTGGAAAATCGAAGGTAGACAAAAATGCTGGAGAAACTCAGCGGGCGAGGCAGCATCTATGGAGCGAAGGAAATAGGCAACGTTTCGCGTCGAGACCCTTCTTCAGACACGCATAGTCTCCTGTAGTTGCCTAAAAAGTCGCCTAAGTGAGACAGGCCCATTACTCTAGTTATGTTTTTGTCTAAAATGTCAGCAATAGTGAAAGGCCTGGATAGATGGATGTGGAGAGGATATTTCCACTAGTGGGAGAGTCTAGGACCAGAGGTCGTAGCCTCAGAATTAAAGGACGTTCCTTTTGAAAGGAGATGAGGAGGAATTTCTTTAGTCAGAGGGTGGCGAATCTGTGGAATTCTTTGCCACAGAAGACCGTGGAGGCCAAGGCCATGAGTTGGATGATCAGCCATGGCCAAATGGCCTACTCCTGCACCTATTTTCTATGTTTCTATGTTTCTATTATATTTTTACGGCATAGATGGATAGATTCTCGAATAGTGCGGATGTCAGGGGTTATGGAGAATGGGGTTAGGAGGGAGAGATGATTGAACAGTGGAGTAGTCCTGATGGGCCGAATGGTCTAATTCTGCTCCTATTACTTATGATTACTTATGAATGTGTCCCCGTGGCAATAATGGCCAACTGTATCACCGAGAGCAGTTCTGTGCTATCATCTACCTCAACTCCATGGATTGCGGGAGTATTGAGGGGTGATCTTAGAGAGGTGTACAAAGTCATGAGAAGAGCAGACTGTGTAGATTCACTGAGCCCCTCGCCCAGAGTAGGGGAATTGAGAACTGGAGGACATAGGTTTAAGGTGGGGGCTTGAAAGATTTAATCGGAACCTGAGGGGTATCTTTTTTCACACAGAGGGTGGTGGGTACATGCAACGAGCTGTCGGAGGAGGTTGTTAAGGCAGGGACTATCACAATGTTTGAGAAGCATTTGGGCAGATACTTGGATAGGATAGGTTTAGAGAGATAAGGGCCCAATGCAGGCAGGTGGGACATGTTGGCCAGAATGGGCAAATTGGGCCGAAGGGCCTGTTTTCACACTGTATAACTCTATGGCCTATGACTATCTTGAATTGGACTTTTCTGGACTTCATCTTACAGTAAACATTATTTCCTTTATCCTGTATCTGTATACTGCTGATGGCTTTATTGTATGTTTGAGAACTGCAGATGCTGGAAAAATCGAAGGTGGACAAAAATGTTGGAGAAACTCAGCGGGTGAGGCAGCATCTATGGAGCGAAGGAAATAGGTGACGTTTCGGGTCACGGTCCAAAATCTCACCTATTCCTTCCCTCCATAGATGCTGCCTCACCTGCAGAGTTTCTCCAGCATTTTTGTCTACCTTTTGTAATCATGTATAGTCTTTCCACTGACTGGATAGGACACAACAAAAAAGCTTTTCACTGTACCTCGGTACACGTGACAATAAATTAAACTAATGGCCTGTCGAGTCTGCTCCGCCATCCAGTCATGGCTGATCTATCTCTCCCTCTCAACCGCATTCTCCTGCTTTCTCCCCATAACCCTTACTATTCAAGAACCTATCTCTGCTTTCAAAATACCCAATAATGGCCTCCACTGCCATCTGCAGCAATGAATTCCCACTGATTTACCATCCTCTGACGAGAGAAATTCCCTCTCATCTTCATTCTAAATGTACTTTAAAGTCCACAATAGGCCCGACTATGGGTGAACAGGGGATGGGACTGGACTTTGCTGACTTCCCCCACAGTGGGAACCATTGTGGGGGGATGTTTCTATGTTTATTATTAAATTCTTTAATGTTGTGTCTTATCTTTATTCGTGTGCTGCAATGGCATGTCAAATTTCACTACAATAAATGTCCTTTGTATCCTTTGTACTTCTATTCATCCTGAGGCTGTGCCCTCTGGTCCTTGACTCACACTAGTGGAAATATCCTCTCCACATCCACCCTATCCAGGCCTTTCGCTATTCGGTAAGTTTCAATGAGGTTCCCCCCCAGCCTTCTAAACTCCAGCGAGTACAGGCCCAGTGCCGTCATACGCTCATCGTACGTTAATGTATCTAGACCTTTCATAGTCTCCCTTTGCAGACCATTGTTGCTGGTTCAATTATGAATTTCATTGGATTGCTGGATTAGAGTTGAGTTTATTGTCACATGTACCAATGAACTGTGAAAAGCTCTTGCTCTGCGCTAACCAGTCAGTGGAGAGCCAATACCTGAATAGAAATTGGAGAAACATAGAAAATAGATGCAGGAGTAGGCCATTCGGCCCTTCAAGCCAGCACCGCCATTCAATATGATCATGGTTGATCATCCAAAATCAGTACCCCGTTCCTGCTTTCTCCCCATATCTCTGATTCCGTTAGCCCTAAAGCTAAATCTAACTCTCTCTTGAAAACATCCAGTGAATTGGCCTTTACTGCCTTCTTTGGCAGAGAATTCTACAGATTCACAACTCTCTGGGTGAAAAGGTTTTTCCACATCTCAGTTCTAAATGGCCCACCCATGAATCTTAAACTGTGATCCCTGGTTCTGGACTCCCCCAACATCAGCAACATTTTTTCCTGCCTGTCCAATCCCTTAATAATGCTGCATAGATGCTGCTGCACCCGCTGAGTTTCTCCAGCATTTTTGTGTACCCTTAATAATTTTAGATGTTTCTTTCGGATATCCTCTCATCCTTCTAAATTCCAGTGAATACAAGCCCAGTCGACCCATTCTATGTCAGTCCCGCCACCCTGGGAATTAACCTGGTGAACCTACGCTGCACTCCCTCAATAGCAAGAATGTCCCTCCTCAAAACTACACCCAATACTCCAGGTGTGGCCTCCCCAGGTACCTGTACAACTGCAGTAGGACCTCCTTGCTCCTATACAAGAGCAAGGAAGAACAAGGGGTCACAGTTTAAGAATAAGGGGGAAATCTTTTAGGACCGAGATGAGGAAAACTTTTTTCACACAGAGAGTGGTGAATCTCTGGAATTCTCTCCCGCAGAAGGTAGTTGAGGCCAGTTCATTGGCTAGATTTAAGAGGGAGTTAGATGTGGCCCTTGTGGCTAAAGGGATCAGGGGGTATGGAGAGAAGGCAGGTACGGGATACTGAGTTGGATGATCAGCCATGATCATGTTGAATGGCGGTGCAGGCTCGAAGGGCCAAATGGCCTACTCCTGCACCTATTTTCTATGTTTCTATACTCAAATCCTCTCGCTATGAACCATCGAGCCATCCACAGTGTACAGATACACGGGGAAAAAGGCATATGTGGAGTTTGGACACAGACTGATTTCATTTCAGTGATTTACAGGGATTTACTATCTAACTCATGGGTGACCCTCGGACTATCTTTGATCGGACTTTACTGGCTTTACCTTGCACTAGACATTAATCCCTGACCATGTATCTGTACACAGTAAACGGCTCGATTGTAATCACGAATTGTCTTTCCGCCGACTGGTCAGCACGCAACAAAAGCTTTTCACTGTACCTCGGTACACGTGACAATAGACTACACTGAAGATGATGCGATTTTGCCCAGCAGCCAGAATCATGTCGTATTTATTGACCTGGATTCACACAAGTTAGGCGATCATTATTTAGTAAAGTCTGGCTATGCTTCACTATGGTAACAAGCTTTGTCGCCGAGACTAGAGGTGAATAATGTCCCCTCCCCCCAATTGATGATCTGGCAAATGCCCACCCGCAGACAGATACAATACACGGCTCCATTTACTACAAACTGTGCATCTGCGGAGATTTCTCAGCAAGTGAAGAATTAAAAGACCCAATTAAACCCTTATTCATGCTGCAGCTAGATCTGCAAGTATTTATCTTGTCAGTCATAGAGTGATACAGCGTGGAAACAAGCCCTTCGGCCCAACTTGCCCACACCGGCCAACATGCCCCATCTACACTAGTCCCACCTGCCTGCGTTTGGCCCATATCCCTCTAAACCTGTCCTATCCATGCACCTGTCTAACTGTTTCCCTTCCCACCCGCACCACCCCTTCCCCGGGGACTTTCCCTTGCAACCGCAAGAGATGCTACAATTGTCGCTTTACCTCCCCCCTCGACTCCATTCAAGGACCCAAGCAGTCGTTCCAGGTACGACAGAGGATCACCTGCACCTCCTCCAACCTCATCTATTGCATCCGCTGCTCTAGATGTCAGCTGCTCTACATCGGTAAGACCAAGCGTAGGCTTGGCGATCGTTTCGCCGAACACCTCCCCTCGGTTCGCAATAACAAACCTGATCTCCCGGTGGCTCAGTACTTCAACTACCCCTCCCATTCCAAATCTGACCTCTCTGTCCTGGGCCTCCTCCATGGCCAGAGTGAGCACCACCGGAAATTGACGGAGCAGTACTTCATATTCCGCTTGGGCAGTTTACACCTTAGCGGCATAAACATCGACTTCTCCAATTTTCGTTAGCCCTTGTTAGCCCTCCTTCCCTTCTCAGCTCTACCTCAGCCCTCTTCCTTTCTCCTTTCCTCTCCCTGCCCCTCCCCCCCCCCCCCCCCCCCCCCCACCCTACATCAGTCTGAAGAAGGGTTTCGGCCCGAAACGTTGCCTATTTCCTTCGCTCCATAGATGCTGCTGCACCCGCTGAGTTTCTCCAGCACTTTTGTCTACCTAACTGTTTCTCAAATGTTGGGATAGTCCCTGCCTCAACTACCTCCTCTGGCAGCTCATTCCATACACCCACCACCCTTTGCGTGAAAAAGTTACCCGTCAGGTTCCTATTAAATCTTTCCCCGTTCACCTTAAACCTATGTCCTCTTGTTCTCGATTCCCCCACTCTGGGCAAGACTCTGTGTGCCCACCCATTCTATTCCTCTCATGAATCCATACAATAGACCATAGACTATAGAAAATGGGTGCAGGAGTAGGCCATTCGGCCCTTCGAGCCGGCACTGGCATTCAAGGTGATCGTCCCCATTCAGTACCCCGTTCCTGCCTTCTCCCCATATCCCCTGACTCCACTATCTTTAAGAGCTCTATCTAACTCTCTCTTGAAAGCATCCCGAGAACTGGCCTCCACCGCCCTCTGAGGCAGAGAATTCCACAGACTCACAACACTCTGGGTGAAAAAGTATTTCCTCATCTCCGTTCTAAATATACCTTCATAAGATCACCACTCATCCTCCTGCACTCCAAGGGAAATAATCCTAGGCTGCTCAACCTGTACCTATAGACCAGGCCCTTGTGTCATGGCCACATCCTCGGAAATCTTCTCTGCACCTTTTTCAGCTTGGATGCAATGGAAAATCAACCCAGTCCCTTGAATAACGTTTGGTGGAAGGTAAAGCCAGTAAAGTCCGATCAAAGATAGTCCGAGGGTCACCAATGTGGTAGATAGTAGTTCAGCACTGTTGTGGTAGGATGGTTCAGTCACCTGATAACAACTGGGAAGAAACTGTCCCTGAATCTGGAGGTGTGCATTTTCACACTTATATAGCGTTTGCCCGATGGGAGAGGGGAGAAGAGGGAGTAGCCGGGGTGCGACTGGTCCTTGATGATGCTGCTGGCCTTGCCGAGGCAGCGTGAGGTGTAGATGGAGTCAATGGAAGGGAGGTTAGTTTGTGTGGTGGTCTGGGCTGCGTCCACAATTCCCTCCAATTCCTTGCAGTCTTGTATGGATTTGTTTCCAAACCATGCTGTGATGCATCCCGATAACTTGTTTATCGAGATGAGTTTCACTTGGCATAATGTTAGCACTCGAGAACTCTCTTCCTTAGTGAGCAGGAGGCATGAAATCAAGTGATGAATAGATCGGGTAGACGCACAGAGTCTCTTGCCCAGAGTAGGGGAACCGAGAACCATAGGTTTAAGGTGAAGGGGGGTAGATTTAATAGGAATCTGAGGGGCAACTTTTTCACACACAGGGTGGTAGGTGTATGGAACGAACTGCCGGAGGAGGTGGTTGAGGCAGGGACTATCGCAACCTTTTACAAACATTTAGACAGGTACATGGATAGGACGGGTTTTCAAGAGAGAGTCAGATTTAGCTCTTAGGGCTAACGGAATCAAGGGATATGGGGGAAAAAGCCGGAATGGGGTACTGTTTTTGGATGATCAGCCATGATCATATTGAATGGTGGTGCTGGCTCGAAGGGTCGAATGGCCTACCGCTGCACCTATTTTCCATGTTTCTATGGAGGGATCTGGGCCAAATGCAGGCAGGTGGGACTAGTGTAGATGGGACATGTGGGTTGGTTAGGGCGAGATGGGTCGAAGGGCCTGTTTCCTTGCTGTATGATTATGACTGTATGTCAAACATTGTGGGCTGAAGGGCCTTTTCCTGAGTTGCACTGTTCTGTGTTCTATCTCCTACGTTGAACACACCATCCGAGCCGAGCTACTCTCAAGGGTTAAGGGCAGGTACTTAACTCATTTAATTACCAGATAATTTGTTTTGCTTTTTAAATCAATTAGTTAGTTCAATAATCTCTGGTTGCAGGCCGCCTTGGGAATTGCCGTGAAGTGACACTGGGCAGAATGATCGTCTGTCGACACAGCCGCCTGTCACAATCCCCCCACCACTTGTGTTCCACAGTCAACCCCACCAGACCCACTTAAGGGCGGCACGGTGGCGCAGTGGTAGAGTTGCTGCCTCACAGCGCCAGAGACCCGGATTTCACCCTGACTTACGGGCGGGTGCTGCCTGTGCGGAGTATGCACGCTCTCCCCGTGACCGGCGTGGGTTTTCCCCGAGATCTTCGGACTTCCCCCCCCCCCCCCCACTACACTCCAAAGACGTGCAGGGTTGTAGGTTAATTTGGCGTTGGTGATTAGTTTAGTTTAGTTGTGTTTAGAGATACGGCGCGCAAACAGTCCGCGCGGACCCCGTACGCTAACACTATCCTACACACACAAGGGACAACTTACAATTTTACCGAAGCCAATTAACCTACAAACCTGCACGTCTTTGGAGTGTGGGAGGAAACCGAAGCACCAGGGAGAAACCTCACGCAGGTCACGGGGAGAACGTGCAAACTCCGTACAGACAGCACCCGTAGTCAGGATGGAACACGGGTCTCTGTGAGGCAGTAACTCTACCGCTGCGCCACCTTAGATGCTGCAGACCCAAGGAACTGCAGATGCTCGTTTAAAAAATCACAAAGTGCTGGAGTAAATCGGCGAGTCAGGCAGCATCTCTGAAGAACATGGATAGGTGATGTCACCTCTTTTTTTCTCTCCAGAAATGAGTTACTCCAGCACTTTGAGTATCTTTGGCAAAAACCAGCATCTGCAGTTTCTTCATACACATTAAATGGAGTTGCTCCCTTACAGCACTTGCAGCACCAGAGACCCAGGTTCGACCCCGACCACGGGTGCTGTCTGTACGGAGTTTGTACCTTCACTCAATGACCTGCGTGGGTTTTCTGAGGGTGCTCTGGTTTCCTCCCACACTCCAAAGGCAGACAGGTTTGCGGGCTAACTGACTTGTTAAAATTGTAAATTGTCCCTGGTGTGTAGGATAGTGTTAATGCATGGGAATCGCTGGTCGGCGCGGACACGATGGGCCGAAGGGCCTGTTTCCGCGCTGTACCTCGAAACTAAATCTGCACTAAACTAAAATCTGATGAAGGGTCTCGACCCGAAACGCCACCCATTCCTTCTCCCCAGAGATGCTGCCTGTCCCGCTGAGTTACTCCAGCAATTTTGTGTCTATCTTCGGTTTAAACCAGCATCTGCAGTTCCTTCCTGCACACGAAATCCGCTGCCAGCTGTTTTTTGCGGCGTTTTTCTTTTTGTCAGATCCCAGTTTTCCCACTCATTCCCATGCCGCAGATGGGAAGAATCTCTCCGGACTCGCTGGTCCCGGGGAGCTCCGGCTTGGAGTGACATCTTTCCAAGCCTTCGCCAAGTTTGTCAAGGGACCACGAATCAAGTGCCGGTTCCAGAACCCTCCCCGCGGTTTCCTCTGGAGCGCGGTGGACTTGTAGCGATCTCCGGCGGCATTTTGGCAACAGATGTTTGGGAGTTGAACTGAAAAGGTCGTGAGTTATGCCTCTTGGCACGGCTGGTGGAGTGCTGTGTTATTTTCCAACAGCTGGCTCTGGTTTATTTTACATTTCTGCAAAGAATCTGCGGCATAATTCTGAAGACCACAGCACTCGAGAATTTCCTGTTCGAGGCTGCATTTTCTCACATTGAAACTTCCATAGCTCTTGCTTTCAGGAAAGCCACTTTCAAGTCTAAATAAGGGAAGAGAAAGTGACTGGTTGGATTACAGTTTGTCGACCTTGTTCCCGCTTCTAATGGCACAGGGGCCCCACAGCAACAGACTCACAGCCGTATATCTCTCTCTCGTGCTCTGCTTAGCTGGGAGGGTGGTGAAGTCTCTCTGTGTAGATGGGCCCTTTCCTGGTTTTTGTATTGATCGAATCAAGCTGGGGAAACAATTCGCAAGATGTCGGCCCACAAATAATTTTGCAGAAGTCCCTTCACTGCGTGATCTTCCAGGCTAGTCCCATTTGCTCATGTTTGGCCCATATCTCTCCACCTCACTGGAGACCCTCGGACTATCTTTGATCGGACTTTACTGGCTATACCTTGCACGAAACGTCATTCCCTTAGAGCTCTGGTAAGACCACATCTGGAGTATTGTGTACAGTTTTGGCCTCCTAATTTGAGGAAGGACATCCTTGTGATTGAGGCAGTGCAGCGTAGGTTCACGAGATTGATCCCTGGGATGGTGTTTCCTCGTCTTTAAGAGCTCTATCTAACTCTCTCTTGAAAGCATCCAGAGAACTGGCCTCCGCCGCCTTCTGAGGCAGAGAATTCCACAGATTCACAACTCTCTGGGTGAAATTTATTTTCCTCAACTCCGTTCTAAATGGCTAACTCCTTATTCTTAAACTGTGACCCCTGGTTCTGGACTCCCCCAACATGGGGAACATGTTTCCTGCCTCTAGCGTGTCCAAACCCCTAACAATCTCACATGTTTCAATGAGGTATCCTCTCATCCTTCTAAACTCCAGAAGATCTTGGAGAAAAGCCACGCCGGTCGCATGGAGAACGTGAAAACTCCGTACAGTCAGCACCCGTAGTCAGGATCGAACCCGGGTCCCTGGCGCTGTGAGGCAGCAACTCTACCGCTGCACCACCCAGCCGCTTTCCAGGAGGTGATCTGGGAAGACCCCCAGGGATGGGTATTTAACAGAGAGAGGGGTCCCAACATTGACGGTGAGACTTGTGTTTGAGGGTTGAGATAAGCCCCGTGTAATTAAAGTGTTAATGTCAACATTATAGACACTCCCTTAATGAAAGCCAGCCAGTTCTGTAAAAGTATAACTCCCTACTTAACCGACCATAAGTGGATTTAAATGGCACTAACAACAGCAACATGCTTTGAATACAATTTGCTATTCCTCTAGTGCCAGAAGGGAGTATTAACACAAATTGCTTGCTATAAACACATACTAGTAATTCTCTGATATCATGTACGTTAATAACCCAAGTATCATAATACACACATTAATGGTAGAGTCCACTTGTAATTTGATTTAAAAAAATATTGCTTCTCATCATCTCTCGAGAACCAGTCGCAAGACATGGAACTTGCTGATCTGAAGATCAGTACACTGTGGTTCATCTTTTCATCCCATTATACCAAGTTCAAGTTCGTTCATATTTATTTGTCCCATGCACCATAAGATGCAGTCAAATGTAATTTACCATGCAGAGTTACAACTTTATCTTTTTATCATTAATTTTCATTTTGAAAGATACACGTTGGGACAGGCCCTTCGGCCCACCGAGTCCATGCCGGCCACCGATCACCCGCTCACACTAGTTCTATGCTATCCCACTTTCTCATCCACTCCCTACACACGAGGGGTCATTTACTGAGAGAGGTAACTATCATACAAACCCGCACGTCTTTGGGGTGCGGGAGGAAACCGGAGCAAAAGGAGGAAACCCACGCAGATATAGGGTGAACGTGCAAACTCCACACACACACACACACAGACAGCATCCGAGGTCAGGATCGAACCGGGGGCTCTGGCGCTGTGAGGCCGCAACTCTACCGCTGCCACCTTCAGAGCACATGGGAGTTTAGTTTAGTTCAGAAATACAACATGGGAACAGGCCCTTCGGCCCATTGCGTCCGTGCCGACCAGCGATCACTAGTACTATCCTACACTCTAGGGGCAATTTACAGGGACTGATTAACCTACCGACCTGTGGGTCTTTGGGTTGTGGGAGGAATCCGGAGCACCCGGAAGAAACCCATGCAGTCAAAGAGAGAACGTGCACACTCCACACAGGCAGCACCGAGGGCACGATGGAACCCGGGTCTCTGGTGCTGTAAGCCAGCAACTGTACCGTTGCGCCACAGTGAGATACTACAGCACTTCTTGGCTTTTTTTTGTTACCTAGTTATTGAGGTAGTCCAAGGGTGGGGAACCTGCGGCCTTAAACCCCTGTCCCACGGTACGAGTTCATTCCAAGAGCTCTCCCGAGTTTGCCCTGATTCGAACTCGGAGATTTACGGTAATGGCCGCTCGTCGGTACTCGGGGCTCTCGTGGACATTTTTCATCACGTTGAAAAACCTTCACGGGTCTTCCCGTGCTTACCTGCCGTTAGCGAGTCTTCCCGAGTACCTGCCGTTAGCGCTAAGAGACGTCCCCGAGCTCCGACGTACTCCGACGTTCATTCTCCGTGCTTACCACGAGTTTGATTTTTTTTAAACTCGGGAGAGCTCTTGGAATGAACTCGTACCGTGGGACAGGGCTGTTAAGGCCGCATGTGGCCTTCTAGGCCATTAAGTGCGGCCTTTTGAATGAATCCAAATTTTGTAGAACAAATCCTTTTATTTTTATTGGTATGTTTCTGTTTGTCTTTTATTATTTTTATTTTAATCTTAAAATGAACGTATTTAAAATACCAAAGAATAAAAGAAGATTCAACAAAATAATCCTCCCCGAATGATGGCCACAATTAAAACATTAGTAAGTCATGAGGGCTATTTTAACAAAATAATGTACATTTTGAAGTATATCTAATTGAAGTTTCTTGGATGCGGCCTTATTAGATTACAGCTAACAATGCGGCCTTCCAACATGAAAAGGTTCCCCACCCCTGAGGTAGTTAATGGATAACAAACACAGGTCACAGGGAGAAAGTACAAAAGCAGCAGAAAGTACAGACAGCACATGTAGTCAGGATCGAACCTGGATCTCTGGCGCTGCAAGGCAGCAACCCTACCTGGCAAAGGAAAATACTTTGATGTGCCCTGACAGTGTTGTGCACTGGATGGGCTGAAAGGCCTGTTTCCATGCTGTTTCTCTGACACTAAACAAAAACTCAGTGACTCAGGCAGCCTCTCTGGAGTACATGGATAGGCGACGTTTCGGGTTGGGACACTTCTTCAGACTCACTGACCAGGTAAATGTAATTCGCGTTCCTCTTGATTGCACACTTTGTGACCTCTTCCACTGTGATTCAAGTTGTTGAACCTGATCTGCTTGGGCTGTTGGATTGCAATGGATTCTTAAGTCCCTTCTTCAGTTAGTGTATCGCAGCATTAAGATTTGCCAGAGGTCTACACCATTAATTCAGAGACATGCACTTAAATCCCACCATAACAGTCCGAATAATGAAGTAAATCAGCTGTAAAACTGTATCATCAGTATTGCTAACCACTGAACTAATGGCTTTGGATGTGGAGAGGATGTTTCCACTAGTGGGGGAGACCAGGACCAGGGTTCACAGCCTCAGAATTAAAGGACGCATCTTTTGCAAGGAGATGAGGAGGAGTTTCTTTATTCAGAGGGTGGTGAATCTGTGGAATTCGTTGCTGCAGACGGGTGTGGAGGACAAGGCCCTTCTCCAGACTGATTCAAACAGCTGACAGTGTGTTTAGGAAGGAACTGCAGATGCTGGAAAATCAAAGGTAGACAAAAATGCTGGAGAAACTCAGCGGGTGAGGCAGCATCTATGGAGCGAAGGAAATAGGCAACGTTTCGGGTCGAAACGTTGCCTATTTCCTTCGCTCCATAGATGCTGCCTCACCCGCTGAGTTTCTCCAACATTTTTGTCTACCTCCTTAATCATCATTACTTTTCTGCATATCGTTCATTCATTGTTCTTTATCTCTCTACATCACCATCTCTGTCTCTCGTTTCCCTCTCCCGTGACTTTTAGTCTGAAGAAGGGTCTACTAGACCCGAGATGCCACCCATTCCTTCTCTCCAGAGACGCCGGCCTGGCCCGCTGGGTTACTCCAGCTTTTTTGTGTCTA
Source organism: Amblyraja radiata (assembly GCF_010909765.2). Classification (NCBI taxonomy): domain Eukaryota; kingdom Metazoa; phylum Chordata; class Chondrichthyes; order Rajiformes; family Rajidae; genus Amblyraja; species Amblyraja radiata. Next base: position 39,532,010 of record NC_045976.1, read on the forward strand.
CCTTCGGTTTAAACCAGCATCTGCAGTTCCTTCCGACGCAGTCCAGTGAAAGGCCCTGCTTTAAACGGATGTTGTTATTGAATGGCGAGACTGCCTGCTAAGGGCTGACAATGGGGGAAACGATAGCGTGGGACCGTGGTCCGAGATGAGAAAAACATTTTTCACACTGAGAGTGGTGAATCTGTGGAATTCTCTGCCACAGAAGGTAGTTGAGGCCAGTTCATTGGCTATATTTAAGAGGGAGTTAGATGTGGCCCTTGTGGCTAAAGGGATCAGGGGGTGTGGAGAGAAGGCAGGTACAGGATACTGAGTTGGATGATCAGCCGTGATCATATTGAATGGTGGTGCAGGCTCGCAGGTCCAAATGGCCTACTCCTGCACCTATTTTCTATGTTTCTATGTGTTGTTCTGCCTGGCGTTTGCCATTATGTCGGAGTGTGAAGCTCTGTGCATGTATTGTCGAAGGTGGTCGGTGCAGACTCAGTGGACTGAGGGGCCTGTTTCCGCGCTGTATTTCTACAGTAAAGTGCTGCAGGGAGAATGTATAAACTCTGTACAGACAGCACCCGTGGTCAGGATAAAAAGACTTATTGAGTTTAGAGTATAGATATACGGCGTAGAAACAGGTCCTTCGGCCCCCTGAGTCCATGCCGAACATCCATCACCCCGTACAATATTTCACTTTTGCTTCCTACACAATAAGAAGAATTTTCCAGAAGTCATTTAAACTACAAAACTGGGAGAAAACCGGAGCGCCCGGAGAAAACCCACGCGGTCACAGGGAGTTTTTGCCACAGGAAGGAACTGCAGATGCTGGTTTACACCATCCCACTCGGCCCCTCCAACTCCATCAAAACAATAAAAGGCAGTCTTGGAAGCCTAATCTCCTTAGTCAAACCGCACGTCAAAAACCTTGCCGTGATATTTGACTCCACATTAAAGTTTGACAAGCAAGTCAACTCCGCGGTAAAGCTGGTTTCTTCCAGCTTCGTACAATAGCTAAAATAAAATCATTCCTCCAATTCGACCACCTTGAAAAAATAATCCACGTATTCATCTCCTCCCGCCTTGACCACTGCAACTCCCTATACACTGGCATCAGCCAATCATTCCTGTCCCACCTGCAATTGGTCCAAAACGCCGCAGCAAGACGTCTGACGGGTACCCGTAAAAGGGACCACATCACCCCGATCCTGGCCTCTCTCCACTGGCTCCCAGTACGGTACAGAATCAACTTCAAGCTCCTCTTATACGTGTACAAAGCCCTTAACGGGCTTGCCCCCCCCCCCCCCTCCTATATCAAAAATCTTCCAACCCACCATTCTACCTCCAGGTCCGTCAGATCGGCCGACTTGGGGCTACTGACTATCCCGCGGTCTACGTTTAAGCTCAGGGGTGACTACGCTTTTGCGGTTGCAGCACCTAGTCTGTGGAACAGCATCCTGCTCCTCATCAGAACTGCCCCCTCCATCGACTCCTTTAAGTCGAGGCTCAAATCCTATTTCTACTCCCTAGTGTTTTTGAGCTTCTCTGAGGGGCGCTGTAAACAGTTTATGTATGTATTGTTAGGTCTGTGTCCCATTGTATGTAGCACGTTAGTACCGGCACTGATGTGAAGCACTTTGGTCAACGTGAGTTGTTTTTAAATGTGCTACACAAATAAATGTATTATTATAATTATTATTAAAGTGAGACACAGAATGTCGGAGTAACTCGCGGGACAGGCGAGAAGGAATGGGTGATGTTTCGGGTGGAGACCCTTCCTCAGTCAGACATAGAAACATAGAAAATAGGTGCAGGAGGATCCATTCAGTCCTTCGAGCCAGCACCGCCATTCATTGTGATCATGGCTGATCGTCCCCTATCAATAACCCGTGCCTGCCTTCTCCCCATATCCCTTGACTCCACTAGCCCCTAGAGCTCTATCTAACTCTCTCTTAAATCCATCCAGTGACTTGGCCTCCACTGCCTTCTGTGGCAGGGAATTCCACAAATTCACAACTCTCTGGGTGAAAATGTTTTTTCTCACCTCAGTCTTAAATGACCTCCCCTTTATTCTAAGACTGTGTGGCCCCTGGTTCTGGACTCGCCCAACATTGGGAACATTTCACCTGCATCTAGCTTGCCCAGTCCTTTTATAATTTTATATTACATCACCCATTCTTTCTATCGGGAGATGCTGCCTGTCCCGCTGAGTTACTCCAGCATTTTGTGTCTATCTTCAGGTCACGGGGAGAGCGCACAAACTCCGTATACAGACAGCACCCGAGGCCGGGATCGAACCGGGGTCTCTGGCGCTGTTAGGCAGCGACTCTACCGCTGCGCCACCGCGCCGCCCCTAGTAGAACTCAACAGAGGAGGTCTGTGGCCTGTGTGGCTCAATAATTATCTGTGTGGGGCTGGTTTTATTCGTGAAATCAGTGAACAGCTGGTGAACTGGTTGCTCCCATTCCAATATTAATGAACGGCAAGAGGATGCATTAGGATGGTACACACACGCCTCTGTGAATGTAGGGCCCGTGTTATTTTTTCCGATTGCAGTTTCGTCAATATAATGCCACATCTGCGCCCTGTAAATGTTAAATCGACTGTGGTTAAGCGGGAAATGGAAATGACTCTAATGATATTCGGCTCGATGTGGGACAGAGACAAACAAAATAAAAAGAAAAAATACTTCAAAAGGCTTCCCTCGTATGAATTAATCATCCCGGCCTGCCTTTCATTCACCACCCTGCCTGTCATTAATACTTAATAGGAATAAAGACAACAGGAGAATATGAGGATGGTTTTTATTTTTTATTTTTGCAACGGGTCGTTGACAAGCCTGTCCATCAAACTATTCCTTCCCCCATTGAATCTCAGTGCCAACAATTCGTCCCCACCTTTCTCAACGAGGAGACAACATTCCAGTCTATTGCTTCAGGGTGGAAATACCAAAGACTAGAGGGCACAGCTTTAAGTCGAGAGGGGCAAATTGTGTAGGGAATGCGCGGGGCAAGTGGGTTTTTTACGCCCACAGAGGTTACAGCGCGGAAACAGGCCCTTCGTCCCACTGAGTCCGCACCGACCAGCGATCACCACACACACTAACACCATCCTACACACACTGGGGACAATTTATGTCGGGAAGAACTGCGGGTGCTGGTTTAAATCGAAGGTAGACACAAAATGCTGGAGTAACTCAGTGGGACAGGCAGCATCTCTGGAGAACATGGATAGGAGACTATTCTCGATCCAAATCGTCTCCTATTGGTACCGATGGAGGGTCTGGACTGGAAATGTCTCCTATCCACGTTGTCAAGAGATGCTGCCTGGCACTTTGACCAACATGTGCAGTTCCATGTTTCCACAGGCTTAGTCCCTATTTCCCTTGCAATAAACCTGTTCGAAAACTGTCCACCATTCCTCTGTACTTTCATAGCTTTTCCTAGAAATTAACTCCAGCAATCCATCACTCTTTGTGAGGCGTGAAATTCCATGAGACTTGGTTTTCCAAGAGTGCAGGGCAATAAGGGATTGGAAACTTTCTCAAAGTAAATCCTTTCTCTGCCAAATTTCTCCGTGGACTTTCTCTTCTGATCTACTCTGCTTATTGAACGTTGGCAACATGTCAGGTCTTCTTGAAGGAATATATGGTCTATAGATGGCATATATTCTTCCAATGGCGAGTGTGTTTAATGAACACTGTGTTCCATTAAAATAGTGGGTGGCACAGTGGCGCAGCTGGTAGGCCGGTCACGGTGGCGCAGCGGTAGAGTCGCTGCCTTACAGCGAATGCGGCGCCGGAGACCCGGGTTCGATCCTGACTACGGGTGCTGTCTGTACAGAGTCTGTACAAACTCTCCTCGTGACCTGCGTGGGTTTTCTCACAGATCTTCGGTTTCCTCCCACACTGCAAAGACGTACAGGTTTGTAGGTAAATTGGCTTGGTAAATGTAAAGATTGTCCCCAGTGTGTGTAGGAGAGTGCCGAAAGGGCCTGTTTCCACGCTGTATCTCTAAAACTAAAAACGAAACTAAAACTGCTGCTTCACCGCGCCAGAGTCCCGGGTTCGATCCTGACCTCGGGCGCTGCCTGTAAGAAGTTTGTACGTTCTCCCCCTGATGGCTTGGGTGCTCTGGTTTCCTCCCATAACCCAAAGAGGTGCAGGTTTGAAGGTTAATTGCCCTCTGTAAACAGGCCCCTAATGCCATGGGAGTCAACGAGAAAGTAAAGGTGACTAGTATGGGTGTCAGGGGTTACGGGGAGAAGGCAGGAGAATGGGGTTGAGAGGGAAAGATAGATCAGCTATGATTGAATGGTGGAGTAGACTTGATGGGACGAATTGTCAAACACTGCTCCTGGAACATATGTAAGTGGAATAACGCAACTAGTATGAATGGGTACACAAAATTGCTGGGGAAACTCAGCGGGTGCAGCAGCATCTATGGAGCGAAGGAAATAGTATGAATGGGTGATTGATGGGCTGTGGGGCATGGTGGGCTATGGGGCTTGACTCCATGTTCAATACAGAGAAAGTCCACGGAGAAATTTGGCAGAGAAAGGATTTACTTTGAGAAAGTTTCCAATCCCTTATTGCCCTGCACTCTTGGAAAACCAAGTCTCATGGAATTTCATGCCTCACAAAGAGTGATGGATTGCTGAAGTTAATTTCTAGGAAAAGCTATGAAAGTACAGAGGAATGGTGGACAGCTTCTACAATTATACCATCACCACATTGCTGAACTTGGAGTCCCGCCGATAGATTTCTCCGGTCCCTCCGTCCCCATTGTTTAATTATTCTGTATTTTTGATTATTCTGTATCTTCTTTTTTTTAAATTTCTATATGCACTACTACTACGGACTGACGCAAAACTGCATTTCGTTGTACCCATACTTAGTATTTGTGCAATGACATTAAAGTTGAATTGAATTGAATTGAATATCTAAATCTAAAAAAACTAAAAACTGACATCTGGATCTGAGACTCCTGAGAACTTCCGATGAGGAATTCCCGGATTATTACCCAACCTGAAGTTCCCACTTCATCCAGGCATCCACCTGACTAACATAGGCCGCTGAGGCAGAGGAAGGTGGTATTACTCTAGTATCTCCTACTCAAGAATCTGGGCAGCCCCCCTAGTTCTGAGCATGTGTGGCACAGTCTGAGGCACCATCTTTTCAGTGGGCTGTACATTACTTTAGAGGTGCAGCACGGAAACAGGCCCATTGGGCCGCCGAGCCCGTGCCGACCAGCGATTGCCCGTACACTAACGCTCAGCGTCCGAACTACTGCCCGTCCATGTTCCCCAGAGATGCTGCTTGACCCGCTGAGTTACTCCAGCACTTTGTGTTCCGTGCAAGTACCCAGCACAGGGCGGCGCAGCGGTAGAGTTGCTGCCTGACAGCCCCAGAGACACAGGTTCGATCCCGACTACGGGTGCTGTTTGTACACTCTCCCCGTGACTGCGTGGGTTCTCACCAAGATCTTCAGTTTCCTCCCACACTCCAAATACGTACAGGTTTGTAGGTTAATTGGCTTGGTGTAGAATGTTGACAAATTGTCCCCAGTTAATGTACGGGGGTCGCTGGTTGACGCGGACTTGGTGGGCCGACGGGCCTGTTTCCGCAATGTATCTCTCAACTAAACTAATGTGTCGGAGGTGCGCAGTCAATTAGTGGTTAGTAACTCCCACAAACACTGAATGAGTCACCTGACCTACTGAATTGTTGCGGGTTACGCTGGTGAGCACATCAGATTAACTCGGTGTTTTTCTAATCGAACTCATTTACAGGTTGAGATTTGTTTTCATACCATGTTCAACATGAGGCACGTCCAACAAAGTCCAGCTTTGTCAACCACCCATTAAGATTCACCTCGAGGATGTTTTCCCCTCGTGGGAGAGTCTAGTTACAGAGGCCGCAGCCTCAGAATAAAAGGACGCACCTTTAGAAAGTAAGATGAGGAGGAATTTCTTTAGCCAGTGGGTGGTGAATCTGTGGAATTCATTGCCACAGGCGGCTGTGGAGGCCACAAGTCAGTGGATATTTTTAAGGCAGAGATTGATAGATTCTTGATTAGTACGGGTGTCAGGGGTTATGGGGAGAAGGCAGGAGAATGGGGTTAGGAGGGAGAGATAGATCAGCCATGGTTGAATGGCGGAGTAGACTTGATGGGCCGAATGGCCTAATACTGCTCCTACAACCTATGAGCCTTTCGTCAGCCTGCCACATCTGAGCTAGCCCCATTTGCTTGCATTTAGCCCATATCCCTCATGTACGTGCCCATGCTGCCATCGTACCCCCCTCAAGTGTCTTCTTTAGACTTTCGGAGAAACAACGTGGAAACAGGCCCTTCGGCCCACTGAGTCCGAGCCGACCAGCGATTACCCTGTACACGAGCACTATCCTACACACACTAGGGAAGATGATACCAAGCCAATTTATCCACAAAACCTGTAAGTCTTTGGAGTGTGGGAGGAAACCGGAGCACCCAGAGAAAACCCACGAGGTCACGGGGAGAACGTACAAACTCCGTACCGACAGCGCCCGTAGTCAGGATAGAATTCGGGTGCCTGACACTGTAAGGCAGCAACTCTACCGCTGCGGCACCGTGTCGCCCTCTGGCAATTCGTTCCATTTCTCCACCGCCCTCTGAGTCACGTGTGATCTAATGGATGGAATAAATAAATGCCCATAGGGACCAATTAAATGGATGCTCCCTCAATACAATGTGACAGCTGGAGTGGGCAGGAAGGGACGGCAGATGCTGGTTTACACTGAAGATAAGACACAATACGGTGGCGCAGCGGTAGAGTTGCTGCCTTACAGCGCCAGAGACCCAGGTTCGATCCTGACTACGGCTGCTTGACTTCCCCCCCGACCTGCGTGGGTTTGCGCCGAGATCTTCGGTTTCCTTCCACACTCCAAAAGACGTGCAGGTTTGTTGGCTTGGTGTAAATGTTAAATTGTCCCCAGTGTGGGTATAGGATAGTGTTAGTGTGTAGGGATCACTGGTTGGCGCAGGCCCGGTGGGCCGAAGGGCCTTTTTCTGAGCTGTATCTCTAAATTAAACGAAACTAAATTAAAATACTGGAGTAATAGACAATAGGCAATAGGTGCAGGAGCAGGCCATTCGGCCCTTCGAGCCAGCACCGCCATTCAATGTGATCATGGCTAATCATCCCAAATCAGTACCCCGTTCCCACCTTCTCCCCATATCCCCGGACTCCGCTATTTTTAAGAGCCCTATCTAGCTGTCTCTTGAAAGTATCCGGAGAACCGGCCTCTACTGCCCTCTGAAGCAGAGAATTCCACAGACTCACAACTCTCTGTGTGAAGAAGTGTTTCCTTATCTCCATTCTAAATGGCCGACCCCATATTCTTAAACTGTGGCCCCTGGTTCTGGACTCCCCCAACATCGGGAACATGTTTCCAGCCTCTAGCGTGTCCAAACCCTTAATAATCTTATATGTTTCAATACGATCCCGTCTTATATGTTTCAATACGATCCCCTCAAGTTTCTAGCATAATTGAAGAAACAACTAGATATAGTTGCATTGAATAATAAGTGAGAGACATCTTCTTGGAGCTTGACCTTATGAATGAACAGTTGCCCTGACACTATCATTGAGGACAATGCTCTACACAAAAGTCAGAAACACTGTGGTCGTAAGGCATTAGTATCATCCGAATTCCTTCCTTTCTTTGAAAGCGAACAATCTAGGCTTTGTTCTATCGTAACCGCGCGGCGCCCTTAAGTTCCTGTACCAGAGGGACAGACTTGACATTAAATTTTCATCGCACTGAATCATTTAAAAAGGTGACAGTCACATCGCCTGTCGATATGCTCGGCATTTCCTTTGTACCCACATTAACACAACAAAATAATCATTTACATTTCAAACAATCCGCAAAAGGTTTCTGGTGTACACCAACCAGACTCCGGCCTGGGGCTGTAGGCCACCTTGTCACCAGATTTATTTGTTTTTCATCGGCTTCACTGACATTCTCCACCTCACACCCCGAGTGAGCGCGCCTGCAAACATTATAAGCCGGGTCTCGCTCCGATTATGCTGGTTTATAGCGAAGATAAGACATCAAACATAGAAACATAGAAATTAGGTGCAGGAGTAGGCCATTCGGCCCTTCGAGCCTGCACTGCCATTCAATATGATCATGGCTGATCATCCAACTCAGTATCCTGTACCTGCCTTCTCTCCATACCCTCTGATCCCTTTAGCCACAAGGGCCACATCTAACTCCCTCTTAAATATAGCCAATGAACTGGCCTCAACTACCCTCTGTGGCAGAGAGTTCCAGAGATTCACCACTCTCTGTGTGAAAAAAGTTCTTCTCATCTCGGTTTTAAAGGATTTCCCCCTTATCCTTAAGCTGTGACCCCTTGTCCTGGACTTTCCCCAACATCGGGAACAATCTTCCTGCATCTAGCCTGTCCAACCCGTTAAGAATTTTGTAAGTTTCTATAAGATCCCCTCTCAATCTCCTAAATTCTAGAGAGTATAAACCAAGTCTATCCAGTCTTTCTTCATAAGACAGTCCTGACATCCCAGGTTTCTTCCCCGGCTGTTATCAATAGACAATAGACAATAGGTGCAGGAGTTGCCTGATGGAATTCTCTGCCTCAGAGGGCGGTGGAGGCAGGTTCTCTGGATACTTTCAAGAGAGAGCTAGATTGGGCTCTGAAAAACAGCGGAGTCAGGGGATATGGGGAGAAGGCAGGAAACTGCAGCCACTGGTTTAAACTGAGGACAGACACAAAAAGCTGGAGTAACTCAGCAGTCCAGGCAGCATCTGTGGACAAAAGGAATGGGTGACGTTTCAGGAAGAGAGCAACAAATGATTTAGTCCAGCACTTTGTGTCTATCTTTGATTGCTTAGATTTGTATGTAGGAGCGAAGAAAATGAAAGGAGTGCCAGGAATGAGAATGTTTTTAGACTCCAGGGGAGGTAGTTGAGGCAGGTACTATCATAATATTTAAGAGACATTTGGACAAGTACATGGATAGGACAGGTTTAGAGGGATGTGGGCAAAGAGCAGGCAGGTGGGACTAGTGTATAGAAACATAGAAGCATAGAAAATAGGTGCAGGAGGAGGCCATTCGGCCCTTCGAGCCAACATCGCCATTCATTGTGATCATGGCTGATCGTCCCCTATCAATAACCCGTGCCTGCCTTCTCCCCATATCCCTTGGACTCCACTAGCCCATAGAGATCTATCTAACTCTCCCTTAAATCCATCCAGTGACTTGGCCTCCACTGCCCTCTGTGGCAGCGAATTCCATAAATTCCCAACTCTCTGGGTGAAAAAGTTTTTTCTCACCTCAGTCTTAAATGACCTCCCCTTTATTCTACGACTTGTGGCCCCTGGTTCTGGACTCGCCCAACATTGGGAACATTTTTCCTGCCTCTAGCTTGTCCAGTCCTCCAGTGTAGATGGGGCACGTTGGTCAGCATGGGCAAGTTGGGCCGAATGGCCTGTTTACACACTGTATGACCCTTGACCCGAAGAACTGCAAATGCTGGTTTACCAAACAAAGACACAAAGTGCTGGAGTAACTCGGCGGGCCAGGCAGCATCTCTGGAGAACATGGATAGGTAGCATTTTGGGCCTTCAGACTACAAGAGTGAGGTAGCCCGGAAGAGAGGTGAATGCAGAACAAAATCCGACAAGCCCAGGTATGTAGCCATTATGGGAGGCATAGATATGGTAGACATTCAGAACCTTTTTCCCAGGACAGTTCTGTCCAACACCAGAGGGCATAGTGATAAGGTGAGGTCTTCCTTTACCTCAGGTAAGATCGCCTCTTGAGGTAAGATCTTCCTGTACCCGAGGTAAGATCTTCTGAGGTAAGATCATCCTTTACCTCAGGTAAGATCTCCTCTTGTGGTAAGGTCTTCCTTTACCTCAGGTAAGATCACCTCCCGGGGTAAGAACATCCTATATCTTAGGCACGTTATCCTCCTGAGGTAAGGTCTCCTTCCTTTACGTCAGGTAAGATGTCCTTCTGAGGTAAGAACTTCCTGTATCTTAGGTACGATATCCTCCTGAGGTAAGGTCTCCTTCCTTTACCTCAGCTAAGCTGCCCTCTAGGGGCAAGATCCCCTGAGGAAACCCAGTTGGCCATTTCTCTCGCTGGAGTTCTACATTGGCAAAGCTTCCATTGTGCATGTACACAAGCCTTTTGCTGGAGGAGGGACGATTGGAATTGTAAATGAAACCAGTGTTGAATCTTGTTACGTTCATGTACAGCAGCCAGCGGTGATTGATCAAGGTGAATAATTTACCCGTATCTGCCGGGACCAGCAACAGGTCATGCATCGCGCTCGTCAATCATTGATTTGACTTCATTGTGTCACAAGGACTGATGGGGAGTCAGGAACTGATGTTCGGAGGTCAAACGCGCTGTAGAGGCACTCACCTCTCCAGTTCATCTTATTCACGACTGTCTTTAAAGTTTCATGCTCTCTGCGTTCATTAATTATGACACAACCTTCACTACTCCCATTGTAAATGTGACCACAGCGACACGCTCTACTTTAGCTGGAGTTATTTCCCATTCACTTTCCTCCGCCTGTTGTTTTGCGGTGCGCTCCTCCCCATGGGGTTTGGTTCTGGTCGCCATCACTAACTAATTCAGGAGCCTGACCAAGTGTGTGCCTTCTTTTAAGAACGAGGCCTTGGTAAAATGCTCAGCCGATGTTTACTTTAGTTTAGAGATTCAGCGCAGAAACAGGCCCTTCGGCCCACCGAGTCCCCGCACACTAACACTATCCTACACACACACACACACACACACACACACATACTAGGGACAATTTACAATCTTTATCAAAGCCAATTAACCTACAAGAGTTGCTGCCTCACAGCGTCAGAGACCCGGGTTCGACCTGGACTAGGGGTGCTGTCTGTACGGAGTTTGTACGTTCTCCCCGTGACCTGCGTGGGTTTTCTCCGGGTGCTCCGGTTTCCTCCCACACTCCAAAGACGTGCAGGTTTGTAGATTAATTGCCTTGGTTAAATGTAAAATTGTTCTTAGTGTGTGTAGAATAATGTGTGGGGGGTGGGGGTGAGGGATGGGGGGAGGGGGGAGGTAGGGAGGAAAGAAATGTCAGTGTGGGAATGGGAGGGGGAGTTAAGGAGTTACATTGTTTAGCATCCGGGAGATCAGATAGGTTTAGGCGGACTGAGCGGAGGTGTTCAGCGAAACGATCACGAGCTTGCGGGGATCGCTGGTCGACGCAGACGCGGTGGGCCGAAGGGCCTGTTTCCGCACTGTATCTCTAAACTAAACTAAATCTGAAGAAGGGTCCCAAACTGAAACGCCGCCTATCCATTCCCTCCGCAGATGCTGCCTGACTCGCTGAGTTCCTCTTGAGTTCCAGCTGTGTGTGCTTTACTCTCAGAAGTGCCTGGCTGATTAGATTGGATTTCTGTTAGTAATCATGTTATATTTGGCAACTTTCCCTATTGCTTAATATACAAATTATCAAATTTAGCACAGTTAATATCACATCTTGACGCTCTGGAATGAAATCCTGCAGCCTCCATCACTGTAATCCCCACACAATCATATCAATATCAACCTTAATTTGATGTCCCTGCCAGTGAGTTGAGAGCCCACAGTTAAACTCTTCACTGCTCCACAATGCCATCTCTAACATTTTATTTTATCTCATTATGTTTTATTGCAGCAATTATTCCTTAATGAGCTCATCGCTGGTTCTTTAGTTTTGGAGTATTATAAAACAGATCTCGATACCAGGCTAAAAATCTCTTCTGACCTCGCCTAACAAACAATTTTACTCGGAAGAATTTCAGTCTGAAGAAGGGCCTCGACCGGAAACGTCACCCACTCCTTCTCTCCAGAGATGCTGCCTGTCCCGCTGAGTTACTCCAGCGTTTTGTGTCTATCCAGCATCTGCAGTTCTTTTCCCAAGCAATTTTACTCGTGGTAGGATTTATATCGCAACACTTCCAGTGCTGTGATTGCAATCTTTGCCCCGCATGTTATCCCACTTCCGTTTCGTTTAGTGTCGAGATGCAGTGTGGAATCAGGCCCTTCGGCCCAAAGAGTCCACGCTGACCATTGGTCATCCGTTCACACTAGTTCTATGTTCACACTAATTCTACGGATGAGAGGGGATCGTATTGAAACATATAAGATTATTAAGGGTTTGGACACACTAGAGGCAGGAAACATATTCCAGATGTTGGGGGAGTCCAGAACCAGGGGCCACAGTTTAAGAATAAGGGGTCGGCCATTTAGAACGGAGACGAGGAAACACTTTTTCACACAGAGAGTTGTGAGTCTGTGGAATTCTCTGCCTCAGAGGGTGGTGGAGGCTGGTTCTCTGGATACTTTCAAGAGAGAGCTGGATAGGGCTCTTAAAGATAGCGGAGTCAGGGGATATGGGGAGAAGGCAGGAACGGGGTACTGATTGGGGAGGATCAGCCAAGATCACATTGAATGGCAGTGCTGGCTCGAAGGGCCGAATGGCCTACTCCTGCACCTATTGTCTATTGTCTAAGTTATCCCATCTTCGCATCCAATCCCGACAATTTTTCTACAGAGGCCAATTAATCTACAAACCCGCACGTACTTGGGATGGGGGAGGAGACTGGAGCACCCAGAGTAAATCCCACAGGTCGTAGGGAGAACGTACAAACTCTGCACTGACAGCACCCGAGGTCAGGATCGAACCCTGGTCTCTGGTGCTGCATAAAATGTAAAACTTCGGTGAAAATAATGTAGAAGAAATCAAACTCCACATAGACAGCACCCGAAGTCAGGATCGAACCTGGGTCTCTGGCGCTGTGAGGAAGCAGCTCTTGATATGTTTTCCCGGTGAAATGAAGTGTTATTCAGATGTGGAAACATTGACCCAAGCATCCACTGGCACTAGTCTCTGTGCAAGTATGCCAGGCTAGGTCACCTTGTCCCTGGATTGTCACCTTGTCGTGGTGGAGAAGCTTGTGTGGTCCTGAGATCCTGAGAGCGATGCCGTCTGGAGTGATACTCCTGGTAGGGCCACCCCCCCACAAAGAGCGATCCCTGACAAACAGCCAATCCAACCAAGACCTCAACGGTGGAACAGGCGGAGGACGATGGCTGACCTTAGTGGAGCGTCACAACGGCTGGGAAGGCGGATGAAGGCTGCGGCAGAAAAGGGTCTCCGGTCATCTTGGACTCCATGCCACTGGATCCTGACCCAGATCTATCAAGGACCGTGGGGTGGCTGTCTGTGCACCAGTCTCCTCACGTTAAACAAAGTCACGCACAGGCGTCCTCCATGAGAGGACAGTCATACTGGTTTCCAGTGTATCAGTGCACAGTATATCTTCAAGGAGCTGAACTTAAAACTGTCCCCGTCTCATTCAATCACATTCTCCAAACTGGATGCTCAGGTCAATTGGAAAAGGCAGCATGATTATGCAGTGTAACCTCACAGGAATGATAGCAGAGACAAACGGTTTCAGTGATCACATCGCCACAGAAAGGTTACAATCTCAAAGACGCCGTTCGGCCCAATGAGCCTGTACTAGAGTCATAGAGTGACACAAACAGGTTCTTCGGCCCAACATGCCCACACCGGCAAACATGTCTCATCGACACTCGTCCAAACTGCCAGAATTTGGCAATATCCCTCTAAACCTGTCTTAAAGATGGCGGAGTCAGGGGATATGGGGAGAAGGCAGGAACGGGGTACTGATTGGGAATGATCAGCCATGATCACATTGAATGGCGGTGCTGGCTCGAAGGGCCAAATGGCCTACTCCTGCACCTTTTGTCTATTGATATACCTGACTAAATGTTTCTTAAACGTCATGATAGTCCCTGCCTCAACTACCTCCTCTGCCGGCTGGTTCCATACACCCACCACCCTTTGTGTGGAAAAAGTTACCCCTCAGATTGCTATGGTAGATAAAAATGCTGGAGAAACTCAGCGGGTGAGGCAGCATCAATGGAGTGAAGGAATAGGTGACGTTTCTGGTCTAGACCCTTCTTCAGACTTCTTCCTCAGAATCCTATTAAATCTCCCCCCCTCCCCCTCTCACTGTAAAACTATGTCCTATGTCCTACTGACCCTATGTAAGAGCAATATATTGGTCCCACCTTGAAACCCTCGTCTACACCAATAGATTATTTATCTTTATGTACTAACCAGCTTTCTTAAACATCACATTTGAATCTGCCCCCATTGGTGGCACGGTGGCGCAGTGGTAGAGTTGCTGCCTCACAGCGCCAGAGACCCGAGTTCGATCCTGACTACGGGTGCTGTCTGTACGGAGTTTGCACGTTCTCCCCGTGACCGCGTGTGTTCTCTCCGGATGCTCCGGTTTCCTCCCACACTCCAAAGACGTGCGGGTTTGCAGGTTAATTGGGGTGGGAGATTGGTCCACCCTGTTTCGACGAATGCAATCAACCTGGCGTGCACAATCAAATAAGATCAAACAGAACAAGTTGTCCTACAACTTTAGGCTGTGCACGCCGTACGCAAGAAGAAGGACAAGTAGGTTAATTGGTTTCTATAAATTCTCCTTTGTGTGTAGGACAGAGCTAGTGTTGGGCGATCGTTGGTTGGCGTGGACTCCATGGGTCAGAGAGGCTGTTTGTATGTTGTATCTTTAAAACTAAAATTAAAACTACACACCCTGGCAGGGTATTCCAGATCAAAAGATCCATTAAATGGGATGTTTCTCACATCACATGGCTTTACAGTTCGGAAACAGGCCCTTCGGCCCACCGGCTCCGCGCCGACCAGCGATCCCCGCACATTCACACAGTCCTACACGCACTGGGGATAATTTTACAATTATACCAAACCAATTGACCTACAAACCTGTACGTCTTTGGAGTGTGGGGGGAAACCGGAGACCCCGGAGAAAACCCACGCTAGTCACGGGGAGAACGTACAAACTCCGTACAGACAGCACCCGTAGTTGGGAACGAACCTGGATCTCTGGCGCTGTGAGGCAGCAACTCTACCGCTGCGCCACCGTGCTGGTTCTTTTGTTGAAATCCTTCATTGTACATCCATTTGGTTTTCAACTCTTCGATGAACGGGGCCAATTTCTCCCTTAAAACCCTGTCCCACAGTACGAGTTCATTCCAAGAGCTCTCCCGCTTTTGCCCTGATTCGAACTCGGAGATTTACGGTAATGGCCACACGTCGGTACTCGGGGCTCTCGTGGACATTTTTCAACGTGTTGAAAAATCTTCACGAGTCTTCCCGAGCTTACCTGCCGTTAGCGAGTCTTTCCAAGTACCTGCCGTTCACGTTACGAGCCGCTAAGAGACGTCCCCGAGCTCCGACGCACCCGCTACGTTCATTCTCCGTGCTTACCACGAGTTTGATTTTTTTTAAACTCGGGAGAGCTCTTGGAATGAACTCGTACCGTGGGACAGGGCTATAAGTAGCCTCCCTTTCTGACTCTAAATACCTCCGTCATATTCTAGCCGAACCTTCTCTGTTCCAAGAAGAACAATTCTCCAGTTTGTCCTGGTTTCTCAATTCCGGGATCATAGAAACATAGGGGAAAGGTGCAGGAGTAGGCCATTCGGCCCTTCGATCCAGCACCGCCATTCAATATGATCATGGCTGATCATCCAAAATCAGTACCCCGTTCCTGCTTTTTCCCCATATCCCTTGATTCCGTTAGCCCAAAGAGCTAAATCTAACTCTCTCTTGAAAGCGTCCAATGAATTGGCCTCCACTGCCTTCTGTAGCAGAGAATTCCACAGATTCACAACTCTCATCATTCCCTATGGAAGTTTCTTTTTTCCATTTCCCGGTGTTAGGTCATCGAGGAATTTTAACACACTCCAACGTTAAATAATTCCACAAAGAAATGTAAGATGTCATCTCAATTAAATCACAGAAAGAGCTGGCAGTTCTGGTTTTGCAACTATGGAAGGAGGTACAAACAAATGTCATGTTTCAGGTGAATAACAGGTTTATTTGTTATTATTTAGTTGAGTGTAAAGGGCCGGTCCCACTTGGACAACCTAATCCACGAGTTTAGAAGACCCTAGAAGAGTTGAAAAAATGTCAAGGCCGCGTTGACTCCCCGAAATAAAAGACCTCCTACGACTATGTCTACGACCTCCTACGACCCCCCTCGCCCTCAGTCTTCCACCCCTAAGACCAACTGCGACTAGCTACGAGTGGGAAATGATCACATGATAAAATGATGACATTCTTGGGCCAGTTACCGACCTACGACTACCATCACAACCTACTACGACCTACCTGCGAGTAAAAAGTATCCATTTTTTCCATGCCAACCTTTTTTTAACTCGTGGACATTTTTTATCAGGCTGGAAAAAACTCCGCGACCTACTTGAGGCCACGAGTACGCGGAGACCACTCACGAGCGTGAGGAAGAGTTACGAAGACCTCCTACGACCTCGTGGTGACCATGCTGCCAGTACGAGTCAAGGGCAAACTCGGCAGAGGTCGCCAATTAGGTCGTGAAAGTGGGACAGGGGCTTTATTTTTATTATTTAGTTGAGTGAAAGGTCTTTTTGAAATTATTTAGTAATTTTTCTGACTTAGTTCACTGCCCATCCCGAACTACTCTTGAGAAGGCAAGGGTGACCATAGCCTTTGCGGTGAAGATACCACAGAATGGGCGTCACGGTGGCGCAGCGGTAGAGTTGCTGCCTCACAGCGCCAGAGACCCGGGTTCCATCCCGACTACGGGAGCTCTCTGTACGGAGTTTGTACGTTCTCCCCGTGACCTGCGTGGGTTTTCTCCGGGTGCTCCGGTTTCCTCCAACACTCCATAGATATAACCATATACCCATATACCAATTATAGCACGGAAACAGGCCATCTCGACCCTTCTAGTCCGTGCCGAACACGTATTCTCCCCTAGTCCCATATACCTGCGCTCAGACCATAACACTCCATTCCTTTCCCGTCCATATAACTATCCAATTTATTTTTAAATGATAAAAACGAACCTGCCTCCACCACCTTCACTGGAAGCTCATTCCACACAGCCACCACTCTCTGAGTAAAGAAGTTCCCCCTCATGTTACCCCTAAACTTCTGTCCCTTAATTCACAAGTCATGTCCCCTTGTTTGAATCTTCCCTACTCTCAGTGGGAAAAGCTTATCCACGTCAACTCTGTCTATCTCTCTCATCATTTTAAAGACCTCTATCAAGTCCCCCCTTAACCTTCTGCGCTCCAAAGAATAAAGCCCTATTCTTCAGTCGCCTATTTCATTCACTCCATAGATGCTGCCTCACCCACTGAGTTTCTCCAGCATTTTTGTCTACCTTCGATTCTCCAGCATCTGCAGTTCCTTCTTGAACATCAATGGAAGCCGTCGTTCTCCTCAGTACTCCTGTACTCAGTTCTCCTGATGCACAGGTTGGTAGGCCAATTGGCTTCGATAAAATTGTAAATCATCCCTTGTGTGTGTAGGACAGTGTTAGTGTGCGGGGATTGCTGGTCGGCACGGACTCGGTGGGCCGAAGGGCCTGTTTCTGCGCTGTATCTCTAAACTGATCTAAACTATTCTAAATGGTTCTGGATAGTTTATTGTTCACTTTCCACATTACCTCGACATTTATTGTCATGCACCGATTTTTATTCTTAGGTTCCCCTCAGTGTTAATTTTAATCTGCTTATTGTCCACCTCACATTCCTTCCAATTTATGTTCAGTATTTTATATTCATCGATGTTAAAATTTCATGCTTCATTTGTCTACCTAATTGCAAAATTGACCTGAATCCACCTGCAAATCCCTGGCTTTGTTTTCCGTCTCCAGATCTCTTGATATTCAGAACATTTATGCTGATTGACGGTGACTTCTCCCTCCCTCCAGTCTGACAGAGCACATCTCATTTATTTTAAGGTTACAAGTACTGAGGAGAACGACGGCTTCCATTGATGTTCAAGAAGGAACTGCAGATGCTGGAAAATCGAAGGAAGACAAAAATGCTGGAGAAACTCAGCAGATGAGGCAGCATCTATGGAGCGAATGAAATAGGTGACTGAAGAAGGGTCTCGACCCGAAACGTCGCCTATTCCTTCGCTCCATAGATGCTGCCTCACCTGCTGAGTTTCTCCAGCATTTTTGTCTACCTTCCATTTATGTAGTGTAGTGCCTTTATCACGGCAAAGAATTCTCTACATCGAAGCATAGAGTCATACAGTGTGGACACAGGCCCTTCGGCCCAACTTGCCCACACCGACCAACATGCCCCCGACCTACACCAGCCTCACATGCCCGCGTTTGGCCCACATACAGTACCTCTAAACCTGTCCTATCCATGTACCTATCTAGATGTTTCTCAATGTGCAGGAAGGAACTGCAGATGCTGGTTCAAACCGAAGATACACACAAAATGCTGGAGTAACTCAGCAGGACAGCCAGCATCTCTGGAGAGAAGGAAAGGGTGACGTTTCGGGACGAGACCCTTCTTCAGATTGTCAGTGACTGTCTGCAAGAGCTGGCGACAAGCCAGAGTTATGTTCTGCATGGGTTATATATGAATGTTGGACCTGCACTGAGCAGTAGTCCATCTATTTGTGTATAAAGTGCAATTGAAGATCTGAATGCAATAAAGCCAAATGTTGCTGATAAATGATGGGAAAGTAATTGGGACTTGAGAGAGAGAGTTTTCAATCCTTTAGCAGTTTATCTCAGTTAAAGCTGACCGTGCCAAATGAACACTTACTTAGGTCTCTCCCACTGCTAGGCAGGAGCCTGATGATAGAAACATCTAAAACAGTTTCAGGAAGAGGCCATTCGGCCCTTCGAGCCAGCACCACCATTCATTGTGATCATGTATATTCGTCCCCAATCAATAACCCGTGCCTGCCTTCTCCCCATACCCCTTGACTCCACTAGCCCCTAGAGCTCTATCTAACTCTCACTTAAATCCATCCAGTGACTTAGCCTCCACTGCCCTCTGTGGCAGGGAATTCCACAAATTCACAACTCTCTGGATTAAAAAGTTTTTTCTCACCTCAGTCTTAAATGACCTCTCCCTTATTCTAAGACTGTGGCCCCTGGTTCTGGACTCGCCCAACATTGGGAACATTTTTCCTGCATCTAGCATGTCCAGTCCTTTTATAATTTTATATGCTTCTATAAGAGACCCCCTCATCCTTCTAAACTCCAGTGAATACAAGCCTAGTCTTTTCAATCTTTCCTCATATGACAGTCCCGCCATCCCAGGGATCAATCTCGTGAACCTACGCTGCACTGCCTCAATCACAAGGATGTCCTTCCTCAAATTAGGAGACCAAAACTGTACGCAATACTCCAGATGTGGTCTCACCAGAGCCCTATACAACTGCAGAAGAAGCCATATACAAACAGCCTCAAGGGCATTTGTACGTTTGAGGTGAAACCCCATGGCCCTTTCTCTCTCAAACTAAAGAGACAAATTGGAGAGCATGTGATCGGGATACATCCCGGCATGGTTTGGGAACAGCTCCATCCCAGACCGCAAGAAATTTAATGGACTTCCATCAAGTCTCTCCTCAACCTCTGACGTTCCAGAGAAAACAACCCAAACTTCTCCCTTGAGCTGAAACCCCTAAACCAAGCAAGCACACCTCCTCCACAACCTCTTCAAAGCCTTCACCTCCTTCCTGTAATAGGGCGACTAGAACTCTACGCAATACTCCAAATATCCAAAGTCGTCTAAGTTCATAAATTCATAAGTGATAGGAGCAGAATTAGGCCATTCGGCCCATCAAGTCTACTCTTCCATTCAATCAGGGCTGATCTATCTTTCCTTCTCAACCCCATCCTCCTGCCTTCTCCCCATAACCCGACACCCATACTATTCAACAACCTATCTATCTCTTCCTTAAAAATATCCATTGACTTGGCCTCCACAGCCTTCTGTGGCAATTGAATTCCACAGATTCACCACCCTCTGGCTAAAGAAATTTAATAGACAATAAACAATAGGTGCAGGAGTAGGCCATTCGGCCCTTCGAGCCAGCACCGCTATTCTCCGTGATCATGGCTGATCATCCCCAATCAGTACCCCGTTCCTGCGTTTCTCCCCATATCCCCTATTTTTAAGAGCCCTATCTAGCTCTCTCTTGAAAGCATCCAGAGAACCTGCCTCCACAGAGAATTCCTCCTCATCTCCTTCCTAAAGGAACGTCCTTTAATTGTGAGGCTACGACCTCTGGTCCTAGACTCTCCCACTAGTGGAGACATCCTCTCCACATCCACTCTATCCTGGATTTTCACTGTTAGGCAAGATTCAATGACATCTCTGCTCATTCTTCTAAACTCCAGCGAGTACAGGCCTAACGCTGTCAAAACGCTCATCATAGGTTAACCAACTAATTCCTGGGATCATTCTTGTAAACCTCCTCTGGTCCCTCTCCAGAGCCAGCGCATCCTTCCTCAGATATGGGGCCCAAATTATAGCGATGCATTGCGAAAGTGGCCACCACCAGAGGCTAATTATATGAAGCTTTTTCCTTTAAAATGCAAGGCAAACCTTTGAGATTATGAATTGAAATTCATGACAAAACTGAGAAGGGTAAAATATTAATCTGCACAAAACTAAGATATGAGATCACAGGTTTTCTTCTTTGAATACATTGAAGTTGTTATTTCGCTAAATTGACATAATTTAACCTTCAACTTCCATTCAAAATCAGCGGCTGGTGAACTTTCGATTCCCTCTGAAGGATATCAGACAATGACAAAGAACGGCTGGTGTGGTGGCACGGTGGCGCAGCGGTAGAGTTGCTGCCACCCCTGTCCCACTTAGGAAACCTGAACGGAAACCTCTGGAGACTTTGCGCCCCACCCAAGGTTTCCGTGCGGTTCCCGGAGGTTTTTGTCAGTCTCCCTACCTGCAACCTCCGGCAACCACCTGCAACCTCCGGGAACCGCATGGAAACCTTGGGTGGGGCGCAAAGTCTCCAGAGGTTTCCGTTCAGGTTTCCTACAGCGCCTACAGCGCCAGAGACACGGGTTCGATCCTGACTACGGGTGCTGCCTGTACGGAGTTTGTACCTTCTCCCTGTGACCCGCGTGGATTTTCTCTGGGTGTTCCATACTCCAAACATGTACAAGTTTGTAGGTTTATTGGCTTCTGTAAATTATGTGTTGGGTAATGCTGGTGTAAGGGTGATCATTGGGATGGCGTGAAAACCCAGCAATCTCCCCCCAGCAACACCCTCCCCCCCCCCCCCCCCCCCCCCCCCCCCCCTCCTGTACCCACCTATCACCTTTAGTTTAGTTTTGTTTAGAGCGTGGATGGAGGCCCTTCGGCCCGACAAGTCCACACCGACCCAGCCATCACCCATTCACTAATTCTGTCACGCACGCTAGGGGCAATTTGCAGAAGCCAATTAACCTACAAGCGCACAATCAGTCTGAAGAAAAAGTACCGACTCACAGGCATTATCTATCATCAAAGATCTAATTAAATGGGAAGCAAGTTTCAGAGATAAGGTGGACTAGGCTTTTTCTTGTTTTATTTGATGTGTTCTTGAGTCTTGCAAAGGATCATCCAGGAAGTTGCTGAATGTCGCTGGTCAGCGCGGACCCCGTGGGCCGAAGGACCTGTTGCCGAGCTGGATCTCGAAACTAAACCAAAGCAAAAATCTCTAAACACCTTCGGTCCTGAGAGACGGGTAAAGGTGAAAGTTGGGGTTAATGAACCCATTTCAAGTCAATGGGCGGCGCAGGGGCGCAGCTGGTAAGAGTTGCTGCCTCACAGCGCCAGAGACGCGGGTTCGATCCTGACCTCGGGTGCCGTCTGTGTGGAGTTTGCACGTTCTTCCCTGTGACCGTGTGGGTTTCCTCCAGGTGCTTCAGTTTCCACGCCACATCCCCAAGACACGTCGGGTTTGTAAGTTCATTGGCCCTCTGTAAATTACCCCCGGTGTGTGGGGAACGGGTGAGAAAGTGGGATAACATAGAACTAGTGTGAACGGATGATCGGGGGCTGGCATGGACTCAGCGGGCCGAAGGGCCTTCTTTCCACGCCGCGTCTTTGAACTCTGAACTGACCTTCGATAAGCGAAAGGGACGTCGGTCGGTCGGTCGGTCGGTGGGCCGAGCTGGTCGAGGCGGACGGAGGTAGGCCCCGCAGCAGCCTGGGCCTCGCCTGGATCGGGAGCTGCTCCAGCACATCCAGCGCGCGGACCGGACTTTGGACCTTTCATGAAATGCGCTAAAACCTGGCGACTCGTGCGTGTGTGATCTATGCAAGAAGAGTCTCACTGTGCAGTGCGCACATGTCAGGAGAGAACCATTGAACCATTAATGTTCGCCTGACAATAGACAACAGGTGCAGGAGTAGGCCATTCAGCCCTTCGAGCCAGCACCGCCATTCAATGTGATCATGGCTGATCAACCCCAATCAAACTCAACAGCGATAAGACAGAATTCCTCCTCATAGGCTCCAAATCCACACTCAGCAAAATCAATAACCCCACTCTCACCATCGACGGCACCACTGTCTCCCCATCTCCCCAGGCCCGCAACCTTGGCGTGATCTTTGATTCCACCCTCTCCCTTGAGCCTCACATCCGCCATGTCATTAAAACCTCCTTCTTTCATCTCCGCAACATCGCCAAACTCAGACCCTCTCTCACACCTCCCGCTGCTGAAAGACTCATCCATGCCTTCATCTCCTCCCGACTGGACTACTGCAACTCACTTCTCCTTGGCATCAGCTCCACCTACATCAACCGACTCCAACTGGTCCAGAACGCAGCCACCCGACTCATCACCCACACCAAATCCTGGCATCACATCACTCCAGTCCTCAAACAACTTCACTGGCTTCCCATCTCCCACCGGATCACCTACAAAATCCTGGTCCTCACCTACAAAGCCCTCCACCATCTGGCCCCCCATATCTCACTGACCTCCTCTCCCCCTACCAACCCTCACGGTCCCTCAGATCCACATCAGCCGGTCTACTCTCCATCCACAAGTCCAACCTCCGCAGTTTTGGGGACAGAGCCTTCTCCAGGGCAGCTCCCAGGCCCTGGAACTCCCTCCCCCAACTGATCCGCAATTCCGTGTCCCTCACCATCTTCCAGTCCCACCTCAAGACCCATCTCTTCACCTCTGCCTATCCTTAGCCCCACGTCCCCCTCCCTTTTCATCTGTGCATTAATTGCCTCATATTGTGTTTTGAATTGAATTCTGTCTTTACTTTGTGTACTAGTCATGTCTCTACTATTTATTTCATTCCCCTTACATGTATTTCCTCTACCTGCTAAATTTTTGTAAGGTGTCCTTGAGACTCTTGAAAGGCGCCCATAAATAAAATGTATTATTATTATTATTATTATTACCCCATTCCTGCCTTCTCCCCATATCCCCTGACTCCTTTAAGAGCCCTATCTTGCTCTCACTTGAAGGTATCCAGAGAACCTGCCTCCACCGCCCTCTGAGGCAGAGAATTCCACAGACTCACAACTCTCTGTGTGAAAAAGTGTTTCCTCATCTCTGTTCTAAATGGCTTACCCCTTATTCTTAAACTGTGGCCCCTGGTTCTGGACTCCCCCAACATCGGGAACATGTTTCCTGCCTCTAGCGTGAACAAAATCCTTAATAATCTTATATGTTTCAATAAGATATGCCCTCTCATCCTTCTAAACGCCAAACTCGGGGAGCATGGATGAGTTGGGCTGAAGGGCCTGTTTTCCTGCGTGTATAACTCTTAAGAATCTATGATCCAGCTCATCCATAATTTATTGAGGGCTGGTTCGGGAAATTCCATTCCTCATCGGAAAACTATTACCAGATGTTAAGTAAAACTGGTCAGGTAGGAGATAATAGTCGGTTGCAGCAAAGGTCAAAGTATAACAGCCAGACTAGCATCAATATAATGTGTCTTTCACATACTTGGAGTGTCGACAAGTCAGTCATGCATAAGTGTATGAGAAATAGGGTCAGGAGTAGTCCTTTGGGACGCGAGTGAGTGTTGTACCATTCAATAAGATTGTGACTGATCTAGTTTGGGCCTCTTCTTTTATAATCCAAAAATCACTTCATTTCATGCCATGAATATATTCAGTGATACAAACTGCAGACAGCTCTCTGAAAAACAGACAATTCCGCATATTCGCCGAGAGTGCTCGCTTTAGAGATACAGCGCGGAAACGAGGCCCTTCGGCCCACCGAGCCCGCACCGGCCAGCGATCCCCGCACACTAACGCTATCCTACACGCGCACACCGGGGACGAGGTTTACATTTACGCCAAGCCAATTATCCCACAAGCCTGCACGTCTTTGGAGTGTGGGAGGAAACCGGAGCACTCGGAGACAACCCACGCAGGTCACTGGGAGCACGTACAAACTCCCTGGTGCTGGAAGGCTGTGTCGCCCTGAATTGGTTTATTCCGAAACTCCAATCCCTGGTTCTGGACAACCCCATGATGGGAATGTCTAGTTAAGATGAATTGAGTTTGGAGATACAGTGTGGAAGCAGGCCCTTTGGCCCACCGAGTCCATGCTGACCCACGATCACGTGTACACTGCTACACACTGGAGGGGTGAAGGAAAGATCGTTCACGTCGCGGCCCTGTTTCCACCAAACTTTCCACCACCACGCACAAGAAGCACAAGAAGCGACAAGACAGACACCATTGTATACAGACAAGTGAGGCAGCAACGTTGTACGGGGGGGGGGAGATGGATCTATGTTATGCATGCAAGAGAGAGTTAGATATAGCTCTTTGGGCTAACGGAATCAAGGGATATGGGGAGAAACGGGGAACTGATTGGGGATGATCAGCCATGATCACATTGAATGGTGGTGCTCGCTCGAAGGGCCGAATGGCCTACTCCTGCACCTATTTTCAATGTTTCGCCCGCTGCACCACCGTGCCACCCCCCTGACAGAGTGGGCAATCCCTCACAGCACAGACTTGACCATCACGGCAGAAGCCCACATTCCCACACTTTGAGGTTGGGGAGGGGGGGGGGGGGGGGGGGCTTTCAAAATCCTTCCAAGAAAAAAAGCTAAGTAGGGAATCTTTTTAAAGCGTATTTATCAGGAATTCCACACGACCGACAATGGAGAGAGCTCTGCTGTGGCACAAAGGATCACTTCTGCCCAGCAGACAACAAAAGGGAAAAACCCAGCAAGCCGTGAATCTAACAGACACAAGCCCTAGCTCTTTGTTGAAATCCATTCTCTCTCTCCCCCCCCCCCCCCCCCCAACACCCCCCTCCTCACCTCCCCATTTACAGCAACCCCCCCCACACGTTACATCTAGTTCAAAGCAGGACACAGCTGCATTACCCACAGAGAAGGGAGGCTTCAGTGGAAGGGAGGTGGGGGGGCAGGGGAAGGGAACAAGCGAATATTTTCATTCATCAGAGAGAAAGAATGGCTCTGCTTGCCTCTCCCCGCCCCCCCACCCTCCCCCCTCAACACTCACTGCCCCTCCAACCTCAGTCACCAAGAACAAAAACAAAGGCATTTCTACCCCGTTGCCCAGTCCTGTCTCCACACACTGAGCTCAGGGGGGGAAAGACACCCCCTTTCACCGCCTGCTCCTCCCAGCTTCGCTGCCAAGAAACTTTCCATCTGGCTTTAAGATCGGAGCCGCAGCACGGAGTGTTTCTGTTCCATAAAATACCATTCCCTC
This sequence comes from Amblyraja radiata, assembly GCF_010909765.2. Classification (NCBI taxonomy): domain Eukaryota; kingdom Metazoa; phylum Chordata; class Chondrichthyes; order Rajiformes; family Rajidae; genus Amblyraja; species Amblyraja radiata. Next base: position 39,557,631 of record NC_045976.1, read on the forward strand.
GGGGCTTTCCCGAATTCCCAGCTACTCCCAGGGCCTTCCTTTGGGATGGGGAGGGAGATGGTGAGAGGGGGAGAGAGATGGAGAGAGGGGGAGAGAGAGGAAGGGAGAGAGAGAGGGGGAGGGAGATTGAGTGGGACAGAGGGAGGGGGAGAGAGGGGGAGAGAGGGAGAGAGAGAGAGAGAGAGAGGGGGAGAGAGGGAGAGAGAGGGAGAGAGAGTGAGAGAGAGAGAGAGAGTGGGAGAGAGGGGGGGAGAGGGAGAGGGGGGGGGAGGGAGAGGGAGGGAGAGGGAGAGGCAGAGGGAGGGAGGGGGAGAGGCAGGGAGAGGGAGGGAGAGGGGGAGGGAGAGGGAGGGATAGAGAGGGTGGGAGAGGGGAGGGAGAGGGAGGGAGAGGGGTGGGAGGGAGAGGGAGGGAGAAGGAGAGAGAGGGAGAGAGAGGGAGAGGGAGGGACAGAGAGAGGGAGAGGGAGGGAGAGAGGGAGAGGGAGGGAGAGGGAGGGAGAGGAGAGGGAGATTGAGTGGGACAGAGGGAGAGAGAGAGAGAGAGGGTGGGGGAAAGAGGGAGGGAGAGAGGGAGAGGAGGGGAATCTTATTACAATCAGTAAAAGCAAAGCGATCTCCACTCAGTGGGGGTGAGGGAGAGGGAGAGGAAGGCAGAGTCAGCAGACTTTCTAAGGCAGCCTTCCTTCTCTTTAAGGGGAGGCGGATGAACTATTTCTCTGCTAAGCCTGGCTCGGGCAGAGCCGGTCTCTCACGGTGACCGCGGGGCAGAGGGAGGGAGGGAGAGATAGAGGGGACACGGGCTGAGCCTACCTGAGAACTTCCCAGCTCTCCAGAGAGTGCAGCTCGGACATCACGGAGACCATCGTAAGCAAGACGAGCGAAGGAGCACAAAGCAGGGAGAGAGGGGACAGAGAGATGGAGAGAGAGAGAGAGAAAGCGAGAGGGAGGGAGGGAGAGACAGAGAGAGAGAGAGAGCCAGAGAGGGAGATACAGAGCTAGAGAGAGAGGGAGGGAGAGAGAGAGAGATACAGGAAGAGAGATAGGGAGAGAGAGAGGCAGAGAGGGAGAGAGCCAGAGAGAGAGAGGCAGAGACAGAGAGGGAGGGAGAGAGAGAGAGACAGGTAGAGGGAGGGAGAGAGAGAGATAGATACAGATAGAGAGAGACAGAGCCAGAGAAAGAGGGAGGGAGGGAGGGAGAGAGAGACAGATGGAGGGAGAGAGAGAGAGAGAGGGAGAGAGAGGCTGGGTCTCTCTTCTGCAGCTGCAAAGAGCCCCAAAGCCTTCAGCAGCTAAGCTTTCCTGCTCCCCTCGTCGGATAGCACTTGCCAGCACACTCCCTCCGCCCCATCATCAATCGTGACACTTTATACAGCCCTCTCATCCCCTCTCCCCCTCCCCCCCCTCTCCAACTCCCCTGACACTACTTACTTTAGTCACCCCCCCCCCCCCCAAAATCATCACCATTTCTCACCTCCCCTCCCCTCCCCCTCTCACTCCAAGCCAACTGGGTCATCATGTCCTCCTGGAGGTCAGGTGTAAGAGGTCACCTTGACATGAATCCTCTCCTCATTAAATCCGCTCTTCCTTTCTGTGTTTTTGTTCTTTTTTTGGACAGAGCGAGCGTCAAAAATAAAACCCCCCCGTGTCTGAAGTCCCGAGCTTTAGCCTTGGTTTGCAGACACAGCGGGGAAACAGGCCCTTCGGCCCACCGAGTCCGTGCCGGCCATCGATCAAAAACCCACCCGTTGACGCGAGGTCAACGTTATGTGTGCGGTTTTGGTCTCCAAATCTGAGGAAGGACATTCTTGCTATTGAGGGAGTGCAGTCTAGGTTCACCAGGTTAATTCCCGGGATTGCGGGACTGTCGTATGCTGAGAGAATGTGCTTGTACACTCTGGAGTTTAGAAGGATGAGAGGGTATCTTATTGAACCATATAAGAGATAGGTTGAATAAGTTAGGTCTTTATTCTCTGGAGCGCAGAAGGTTAAGGGGGGACTTGATAGAGGTCTTTAAAATGATGAGAGGGATAGACAGAGTTGATGTGATCAAGCTTTTCCCTTTGAGAATAGGGAAGATTCAAACAAGAGGACATGACTTCAGAATTAAGGGACAGAAGTTTAGGGGTAACATGAGGGGGAACTTCTTTACTCAGAGAGTGGTAGCGGTGTGGAATGAGCTTCCAGTGGAAGTGGTGGCGGCAGGTTCGTTGGTATCATTTAAAAATAAATTGGATAGGCATATGGATGAGAAGGGAATGGAGGGTTATGGTATGAGTGCAGGCAGGTGGGACTAGGGGAAAAAAGTTGTTCGGCACGGACTTGTAGGGCCGAGATGGCCTGTTTCCGTGCTGTAATTGTTATATGGTTATATGTTATAAGATTATTAAGGGTTTGTACACGCATGTTCCCGATGTTGGGGGAGTCCAGAACCAGGGGCCACACAGTTTAAGAATAAGGAGTAAGCTATTTAGAACGGAGACGAGGAAACACTTTTTCTCACAGAGAGTGGTGAGTCTGTGGAATTCTCTGCTTCAGAGGGAGGTAGAGGCCAGTTCTCTGGATGCTTTCAAGAGAGAGCTAGATAGGGCTCTTAAAGATAGCGGAGTCAGTGGATATGGGGAGGAGGCAGGAACGGGGCACTGATTGGGGATGATCAGCCATGATCACATTGAATGGCGGTGCTGGCTCGAAGGGCCGAATGGCCTACTCCTGCACCTATTGTCTATTGTCTATCCCACTCTCTCATCCACTCCCAACATACTCCGGGCAATTGTACAGAACCTACAACCAACCCCGCATGTCTTTGGGAGGTGGGGAGGAAAGTGGAGGAGTACCCGGGGAAAACCCAGGCAGTCACAGAGAACGTGCAAAACTTCACACAGACAGCACCCGTAGTCAGGATCGAACCGGGGACGTCTGGCGCTGTGAGGCACCAACTCTAGCGCTGCGCCACCGAGCCTCACAGATTCTGCCAACATGCAGTCGCTGGTGAAGAACGAGTATCCACTTCCCTCCTCGCTGTGTGTACAAATGAACTGCAGCTGCTGATTTAAACCGAAGAGAGACACAAAATGCTGGGGTAACTCAGCGGGCCAGGCAGCATCTCTGGAGAAAAGGGATAGGTGACGTATCGGGTCTTCCCTTGACTCATACTCGCAGCATGGTCGCCACGAGGTCCTAGGAGGTCTTCGTAACTCTTCCTCACGCCCGTGAGTGGTCTGCGCGTACTCGTGGCCTCAAGTAGGTCGCGGCGTTATTTCCAGCCTGACGGGGTAATTGAAAAAGCGTTCCAACCTCTTCATTACCTACTGGGGCTCAACTCTGAGCCAGAAAACATTATTACATTATTAAAACAAATAAACCTGGATCATGGGCGTTGGGCCAACCAGCCCATTCTACAGGAAACAGCAGAATATGTCTACACCAAATTCCTTCCAGAAGTAAAGCTAAGGATATTGAGAGGAGATAGATGACTGAGTTTTAAGATGGATTAGTTTTCCAGATGAAGCAGCACAGAGGAATATCTGCTCAAGATTCCACCATCTGCGGTCCTTTGAGTTCACCATGTATCGGCCTATTTCACAGTGCGTAGGAAAGAATTGCAGATGCTGGTTTAAACCGAAGGTAGACACAATAGACAATAGGTGCAGGATTAGGCCATTCGGCCCTTCAAGCCAGCACCGCCATTCAATGTGATCATGGCTGATCATCCACAATCAGTACCTCGTTCCTGCCTTAACATAAAAATGCTGGGGTAACTCAGCGGGACAGGCAGCATCTCTGGAGAGAAGGAATGGGTGACGTTTCGGGTCGAGACGTTTCGGGTCTCGAGATGCTGCCTGTCCCGCTGAGTTACTCCAGCTTTTTGTGTCTATCTTAGGTTCTGGAATGTTACCTGAACCTACAGCCGGTTGCTTCAGGCTTCCGCAAGCTGGTGGCAAGCTTACTGACTGGTGTTGGCAGGTCGGCCTGGGCAAGTCAATAGTCAATAGACAATAGGTGCAGGAGTAGGCCATTTTAACGGGTCAGGCAGCATCTCTGGGGAACACGGATGATATTTCGGATGTTATACGTTCATATGTTATTGGTGCAGATTTAGGCCATTCGTCCCATCAAGTCTACTCCGCCATTTAATCATGGCTGATCAGTCTTTCCCTCTCAACCCCACTCTCCTGCCTTCTCCCCGTAACCTCTACTGATCAAGGCACCCGTACTAATCAGGAATCTGTAAATCTCTGCTTTAAAAATACCCACTGACTTGGCCTCCGCGGCTGTCTGTGACAATGAATTCCACAGATTCACCACCCTCTGACGGGAGAAATTCCTCCTCATCTCCTTTTTAAAGGGACGTCTTCAGTCTAAAGAAGAGTCTTGACCCAAAACGTCACCCCTCTTGGTCTGAAGAAACGTCTCGACCCGAAACGTCATCTATCTGTGTAAAATAAAAGAGTTGCGGACGATGGTTTATACCAAAGGTAGACACAAAGTGCTGGAGTAAAGGACCTGTCCCACTTATGCGACCTTGGCTCGCAAATTACGCAACCTCGTGGTCGCTTGAGGCGTACGGGACTCGCGGGGCCGGTCCCACTTAGAAGCACGGAGGCGTATGGAGTTGTGCGGGGCTGGTCCCGACATCGCGCGGGGCTCCGAAATTCCTGCAGTGTCTGAAAATTTTGCGCGCCAATGGCCTGTCGGCGCGCAGGCGCATTGCGGTCGTACGCAGTGTCTTGACGGCGTACGCCTAGCGCGTGGCGTTGCGCGATGACGTCACCGCCCGGCACCGTGCGACACCCAAATTCAGTCGGCCCACCACCTGCCCAGCTGATTGTTCAGCCTAACGCAAATGACGTCACGCGCGAACTTAGCGTGAACTCCGCTTTCGTTTGGTCGTGCCAAACGCACGCAATCGCATGCAAGTGGGACAGGCCCTATGTGGCCTGACCTGCTGAGTTACTCCAACAACAGGAACTTCAGTACAAGGCTCTGCTCTTTACCACATACTAGCAACAGCCAGCACATGTGGTGACATCACATGCATGATGATATCACACGCACATATGACTCATTTACTGACCAGCATAAAAATAACACCAATTTCAATCCTTGGAAAGTATTCCGTGTGTAAACAGCCATTACACATGATTCCGACAGTTCACTGGCACTTCACTACGTTTGCATCTTTGGCAATGTGTCTACACCTAGGTCCAAAGTACACACGGCTCACTGCTGAGTTATGCCTTTGTCAGCTCTGCAGACGGCACCACCACACTAACATTCCACCAAAGCTCCTACAGCGAGCAAGATAGATCACTCGACGAAAAAGACGTAGTACGGCCATGGGCAGATTTATGGGTAATTTTCGGCCCCATTTCCGTAACCGGCTTCCGTCTCCGCACCAAAGATCCCGTAGCGGAGCAAAGATACTAGTGCGGAGACGGAAGCCGGTTACAGAAACATCCTCGTAAAAATAAAAGTTATTTGGTAAAAATCTTCTCCTCGTTTTCAGAATTTTAATTTATTAACACAAACTGTTCCCCCGCAACGTTGATTACACTGCGAGTCGGGTCGGGTCGGGTTACAGAAATGGATGAAAAAAAAGGCCCACGTTCCACTCCGTTGCGTACTACACGTCAGCCCATTGCATTTAGCAGGAGTGGTCTATCTTGCTCCGCTATAGGATCTTTGCATTCCACCTTTGTCCTGCTCACTGGTTTACAGTGCCCTCCATAATGTTTGGGACAAAGACCCAGCATTCATTTATTTGCCTCTGTACTCCACAATTTGAGATTTGTAATAGAAAAAATCACATGTGGCTAAAGTACACACTGTCAGAATTTAATACAAGACCATTTTTATACATTTTGGTTTCACCATGTAGAAATTACAGCAGTGTTTATACATAGTCCCCCCCTCCCCATTTCAGGGCATCATAATGTTTGGGACACAGCAATGTCATGTAAATGAAAGTAGTCATGTTTCGTATTTTGTTGCATATCCTTTGCATGCAATGACTGCTTGAAGTCTGCGATTCATGGACATCACCAGTAGCTGTGTGTCTTCTCTGGTGATGCTCTGCCAGGCCTGTATTGCAGCCATCTTTAGCTTATGCTTGTTTTGGGCGCTCGTCCCCTTCAGTTTAGTTTGGTTTTAGTTTTAGAGATACAGCGTGGAAACAGGCCTTTCGGCCCACCGAGTCCGTGCTGACCAGCCTTCCCCCACACACCAACACTACCCCACGCACACTAGGGGCAATGTACATTTATACCAAGCCAATTAACCTACAAACCTGTATGTCTTTGGAGTGCGGGAGGCAACCGAAGATCTCGGAGAAAACCCACGCAGGGTCATGGGGAGGACGTGCGTACTCCATACAGACAGCACCCGTAGTCGGGTTGTTTGTTTAGTTTAACTATACGAGTTTACCCAAGAGCTCTCCCGAGTTTAAAAAAAAAATCAAACTCGTGGTAAGCACGTAGAATGTACGTAGCGGGTACGTCGGAGCTCGGGGACGTCTCTTAGCGGCTCGTAACGCTAACGGCAGGTACTCGGGAAACGCGGTGAGCTCGTGAAGTTTTTTCAACATGTTGAAAAATGTCCACGAGACCCCCGAGTACCTACGAGCGGCTGTTACCGTAAATCTCCCAGTTCGAATCAGGGGAAACTCAGGTGAACTCTTGAATTAGCTCATACAGTGGGACAGGCCCTTCAGACTACCAGAGTATTGTGAAAGCCCACCTCTTCTGGCAACTTCCTTTAGAGAAAGACATCGGTTGCCAGGCTGGTCTGTTAGTAACCACAGCCCAACAGCAAAGTGATTGTCCCCTATAATGGCCTCCGGAGGTTGCAAGTCATTTCATTCAGTCGTATCAGATTGCAGTGAATTCCCAACAATTGCCATTGAGGGAGTTCCTTCACGACATGCACTAGATCTGGTCACAAAGGAAGATCGCTGCCAAATGGGTATTAAGTGCAGCCTTTAGATAAGTGGAAACAGGCCCTTCAGCACACCAAGTGCATGCCGACCATCAATCACCCATTCATGCTATATTATGTTCAATATTATGTCCGCAATAACCTACCTGAACTCCCGGTGGCTCAGCACTTCAACTCCCCCTCCCATTCCCAATCCGACCTCTCTGTCCTGGGTCTCCTCCATTGCCAGAGTGAGCAACAGCGGAAATTGGAGGAACAGCACCTCATATTCCGTCTGGGGACCTTGCGTCCGGATGGCATTAACATTGAATTCTCCCAATTTTGCTAGCCCTTGCTGTCTCCTCCCCTTCCTTAACCCTCTAGCTGTCTCCTCCCACCCTCCCATCCGCCCGCCCTCGGGCTCCTCCTCCTCCTCCCCGTTTCCTTCCTTCTCCCCCCCCCCCCACCCCCCATCAGTCTGAAGAAGGGTTTCGGCCCGAAACGTCGCCTATTTCCTTCGCTCCATAGATGCTGCTGCACCCGCTGAGTTTCCCCAGCAATTTTGTGTACCATGCTATATTATCCCATTTTCATAAGTTCATAAGCTGTCGGAGGAGAATTAGACCATTCTGCCCGTCAAGTCTACTCCATCGTTCAATCATGGCCGATATATCTTTCCCTCCCAACCCCATCCCAATGTTGGGGGAGTCCAGAACCAGGGGCCACAGTTTAAGAATAAGGGGTAAGACATGTAGAACGGAGAAGAGGAAACACTTTTTCACACAGAGAGTGGTGAGTTTGTGGAATTCTCTGCTTGTGAACTGAGACTGTGGCCTCTGGTCCAAGACTCTCCCGCTGAGCGGAAACATCCTCTCCACATCCACTCTATCCAGGACATTCACGATTATGGTAACTTTCAATGGGTCTTCAGTATGAGCCTTTGACCGGACCGGATGCTACCGGACAAGGCAAAGATGAAATGTTCACCGATTCGGAGAGTCCTTCAGCATGTTAACATAAAATATCTTTCCTGTAACATGAATGAATGAATAAGTTTATTGGCCAAGTATTCACATACAAGGAATTTGCCTTGGTGCTCCGCCCGCAAGTGACAACATGACATACAGTGACAGTTAGGAATGACACATAAAACATTAAACATTAATAATAAAACATTATCGATTAAACATGTGAATTACAAAAATACCAGAGCTAAATACCAGAGCACATGGCGCTCAGAACTGAACACAATATTCTAAAGGTAGACAAAAATGCTGGAGAAACTCAGCGGGTGCGGCAGCATCTATGGAGCGAAGGAAATAGGCGACGTTTCAGGCCGAAACCCTTCTTCAGACCCAATATTCTAAATGCGATCTCACCAACATCTTGTACAACTGCAACATGACCTCCCAGGTTCGATACTCAATACTCTGACTGATGAAGGCCAATGTCCCAAAAGCTTTTTTGACATCCTTATCTACCTGCGACTCGACCTTCAAGGAACCATGCACCTGCGCCCCTAGATCCCTCTGCTCTTCAACACTGTAAGAATAATGGTAATAAAAAGAGATGGCTGATTCGACTTTGATGAGACCCTGTGACATTGTGCAAGCATTGAAGGCAGGCTGGCAAAGACTTTACATTCAGGAAGGCAAGCCAGGACAAGTGAGATAACACTGAGTTCCCCTTGTGCCCGAAAGCATATCAGGCATAACACTTCCAACTTTATCTCGGAGCTGCGGTTTAAAATAGCACCAGTCATCTGGAGCCGAGATTGTCATTATCCTCGGGCAAAACAAACAGCAGAGTCTTTACTAACACTTACAGTAGTGATGGGTTTTATCTTCATTTAATTACACCTTCATCTGCATTAACTCTCTCAGTCCCCGCAATCTGCCCACTGCCAAAATGCCTTTTAAAACTGAACTGAAGTCTACACAAAATGAATTTCGGAGTTGTGAGACAGGTACTAGTTAAATGATACATAGAAACATAGAGAAACATAGAAAATAGGTGCAGGAGGAGGCCATTTGGCCCTTTGAGCCAGCACCGCCATTTATTTCCAGAACCAGGGGCCACAGTCTTAGAATAAAGGGGAGGTCATTTAAGACTGAGGTGAGAAAAAACATTTTTACCCAGAGAGTTGTGAATTTATGGAATTCCCTGCCACAGAGGGCAGTGGAGACCAAGTCACTGGATGGATTTAAGAGAGAGTTAGATAGAGCTCTAGGGGCTAGTGGAATCAAGGAATATGAGGAGAAGGCAGGCACGGGTTATTGATTGGGGACGATCAGTCATGATCACAATGAATGGTGGTGCTGGCTCGAAGGGCCGAATGGCCTCCTCCTGCACCTGTTTTCTATGATTATATTGTGATCATGGCTGATCGTCCCCAATCAATAACCCGTGCCTGCCTTCTCCCCATATAACTTGATTCCACTAGCCCCTAGAGCTCTATCTAAGTCTCTCTTAAATACATCCAGTGATTTGACCTCCACTGCCCTCTGTGGCAGGGAATTCCACAAATTCACAACTCTCTGGGTGAAAAAGTGTTTTCTCACCTCAGTCTTAAATGGCCTCCCCTTTATTCTAAGACTGTGGCCCCTGGTTCTGGACCTTGGACAGGATGATACTTTTAGAAGGATGAGAGGATATCTCATTGAAACATATAAGATTGTTAAGGGCTTGGACACGCTAGAGGCAGGAAACATGTTCCCGATGTTGGGAGAGTCCAGAAGCAGGGGCCACAGTTTAAGAATAAGGGGTAAGCCATTTAGAACGGAGACGAGGAAACACTTTTTCTCACAGAGAGTTGTGAGTCTGTGGAATTCTCTGCCTCAGAGGGCGGTGGAGGCAGGTTGTCTGGATGCTTTCAAGAGAGAGCTAGATAGGGCTCTTAAAAAATGCGGAGTCAGGGGATATGGGGAAAAGACAGGAACGCGGTACTGATTGGGGATGATCAGGCATGCTCACATTGAATGGCGGTGCTGGCTCGAAGGGCCATATGGCCTACTCCTGCACACATTGTCTATTGACAGGTACATGGCTAGGAAAGGTTGAGAGAAATACGGGTCAAACGCGAGCAGGTGGGACTAGTGTAGATGGAGCATCTTGGTCAGCATGGTAAAGTAGGGCCGAAGGGCCTGATTCCGTGCTGTACAACCCGATGACCTTGTTGCCAAGTGAGCAATGCACAAATCTACAAAACCCATTCCCCAACCAGGATTCAGATTCACAACAAACTATCATGTTGAAATGAAATGCTTGTCCTTCTGCACATATGCTTATCCGAGGAATCAAACCGTGCCAACTGATGCTTCCAGTGGTATGAATATTGAAGGTAGACACAAAATGCTGGAGTAACTCAGCGGGACAGGCAGTATCTTCGAAGAGAAGGAATGGGTGACGTTTCGGGTCGAGACCCTTCTTCAGAATATTTATATTCAGAATATTCACAATATGCAGAATATTGATTTCTCTAACTTCACTTTATCTTGCCCTAAACGTTATTCCCTTTATCTGTATCTGTACATTGTGAATGGATCGACTGTAATCATGCAGTGTCTTTCCGCTGACTGGTTAGCACGCAACAAATAACTTTTCACTGCTCCTTGGTACTCGTGACAATAAACTAAACTGAACTAACTATTAAACTAAACTAACCTAAACTAAACTAACTATTAAACTAAACTAAACTAACTATTAAACTAAACTAAACTAACTATTAAACTAAACTAAACTAACTAACTATTAAACTAAACTAAACTAACTATTAAACTAAACTAAACTAACTATTAAACTAAACTAACTATTAAACTAAACTAAACTAAATATTAAACTAAACTAAACTAAACTAACTATTAAACTAAACTAACTATTAAACTAAACTAAACTAACTATTAAACTAAGCTAAACTAACTATTAAACTAAACTAAACCAAACAAAACTAAAACTAAGTTAAACTAACTATTAAACTAAACTTATCCAAACTAAACTAATCCAAACTAACCTAAACTAACAATTAAACTAGACTAAACCAAACTATACTAAACCAAACTGAAGTAAACGATTCCAAAACGATTCCTAAATCTTCTTCTTCTTGCGAATGAAACATAAACCGAAGGAATAGTTAGATCCCAAGCCGGGTGTTGAGCAGCCAGGCCAGGTTGTTGTCTCTGCGTCAATGAAAACTAAATAAAACTATTAATCTAAACTAAACCAAACAAAATTAAAACTAACTAAACCAAACAAAACTAAAACTAAGTTAAACTAATCCAAACTAAACCACTGTGCCTCGGTTCACGTGAAAATAAACTAAACTAAACTATTAAATCTTTCTCCTCTCACCTTAAACCTCTGTCTCTGGGTCTTGATTTTGTGCTTCGAATCTCTCACCTACACCTTTTCCCTGGAAATTAGGAACATGGTTCTTCAACATTTAGTCTGTAAAGTCTCCTTTTCAATTGAATGTATTATCTTGTCCCACCTTCTAAATTAGTCTGTATAATAGCCGCACTACGTTAGTGCTTTCTGTATGGAGTGCTTCTAAATTGACTCTTTCAAATGTAAATCCTCTGTGATCAAGTGGGGATTTCTTTATTCTCCAGAAACAAATTCTCTCCAAACCACAATCAGTTGGAATCAAAGCCACATCATGCCTTTCCCCACCCATCTCTAAGCCACAAGACAAACACCTGGGACTAGCTTCCAATTAGCGGATATTGGCTAATGTAAACATAAGATCATAAGATCATGTGATAGGAGTAGAATTAGGCCATTCGGCCCATCAAGTCTACTCCGCCATTCAATCATGGCTGATCTATCTCTCCCTCCTAACCTTAAGGGGCAGGAAACATGTTCCCGATGTTGGGGGAGTCCAGAACCAGGGGCCACAGGGGTAAGGCATTTAGAACGGAGATGAGGTAACACTTTTTCACACAGAGAGTTGTGAGTGTGGAATTCTCTGCCTCAGAGGGCGGTGGAGGCAGGTTATCTGGATGGGAGAGCTTGATAGGGCTCTTAAAGATAGCAGAGTCAGGGGATATGGGGAGAAGGCAGGAATGGGGTACTGATTGTGGATGATCAGCCATGATCACAATGAATGGCGGTGCTGACTCAAAGGGCCGAATGGCCTACTCCTGCACCTATTGTCTATTGTCTATTGACATTTCGGGTCAAGACCCTTTATCAGACTGTACAGGGTCCCAACCGGAAAAGTCGCCTATCTGGTTCTTTGTGAGGAAATTGTAACAACTGATGCACCACCTTGTCACAGTTACACGAACACTCTATTGTCCTTTTGCCTTTGGTACATTTTACAGTTATTTATAATGTAAGAGGTATATCAGCTCCTGACAAGGGTATCAGGCAAGGGTGGCGTTAATGCATTAGACAAGAGACAGATTGCATTCCAACTCAAAGTCAAACCGTGTAGTTATAGATTCACAGAGCAGGGAAACAGGCCATTCGGCCCAACTCGTCCATGCTGACCAAATGGCCTCCATCATTCTACCAAAACAGTTTTCACACTCCTGTACCGTTTGCCTGATGGGGGAGGGGTGATTTTGTGTATAATCTTCCGATTCTCATTCAAAATTGTGCCCTGGTATCTCTCTCATCCCTCGAACCGAACTGGTACCACTTGGCCAGGCCAGGCCCAAATCTTTCCAAGTTGACGTAGAACACAGAACAGCACAGCCCTTCGGCCCACAATGTTCGTGCCAAACATAATGCCAAGATAAACCAATCTCTGACGCGGGTTCAGCGCTCCGTCCCGACAGTCCCCTCGACCCGAGTAGTAGCGGTCGAATGCGTGACAAGGGCGGTTCCGTATGGGGCCAACCAATTTAGCCCAATATACGGGATGTCCCGGCTAATACGGGACAGTTGGCAACCCTATCTATCGCTGGGACTTAGCCGGCTGATAATGAGGGGAGAGAGAGTAGGGCAAGCAGTCTCTCAGTCACAACACATCAATGTTTCTCCTGCACAAAGTTGGTGGTTAAGGGCTTGTCCCACTTGGCTATTTTTTCGGCGACTGCCGGCATAATTGACTGATGTGTCAGGTCACCGAAAAAGTCGCAGCGTGACGCGGCGTGACCACGTGTTGACGTGCGGTGCTTTTTCAAGTGTCGCGAGATTTTTTTTGTCGCCACTGGATTTTGAAATGTTCAAAATCTTTTGGCGACACTGATATGACGCCGGCAGTCGTCAAAAAATCAGCAAGTGGACATAGGATACTGGATGCAGGGCATAGCATCGACACAGGCCAGCAGCATCATCAAGGACCAGTCTCACCCACCGGCCACTCCCTCTTCTCCCCTCTCCCGTCGGGCACGAGCTACAGAAGTGTGAAAACGCACACCTCCAGATTCAGGGACAGTTTCTTTCCCAGCTGTTATCAGGCAACTGAACCATCCCACCAACAACCTGACCTACATTGTGTTAATGTGCCTGAGCAGCTGCAGAAAGTTAGAATGCCTTTGTTTCCTTCCAGCTGCTTGTGAGAATTAAACACTTTTGACTGAGTGATCCTGAAATGCTACCTCAAGTAACCAAACTACTGAAAAAGTATTTTCACCGCCAAGTGCTGTCAGTGCTTAATTCTCCGTGCCAGTTCGTACGTTCGCCCCCGTGACCCGCGTGGGTTTTCTCCGGGTGCTCTGGTTTCCTCCCACACTCCAAAGACTTGCGGGTTTGTAGGGTAATTGGCTTCGGTAAAGATTGTAAACTGTCCCTATTGTGTGTGTAGGACAGTGCTAGTGTGCGGGGTGATCGCTGGTCGGCGCGGGCTCGGTGGGCCGAAGGGCCTGTTTCCGCGCTGTATTTCGAAACCAAACCGGAAATATTGTTGCTCTTCTTGAGTCATCTCTGGGAGGATCAAACTTCTGACAGAACTTTAGCCGCTCCAGGGATAATAGCGTTGAGGAGTTCAACGTTGCCAGGGGAAACACTAACACGCATGGCAGTGTGCCCAGATCTTAGTTCCTCAGCATTTCCTGCGGCTGGGTTTCCTGAATGTTTTTCCAGTGTCCATATAGGAATAACACGGATTCAAAGTCCGGAAAATCATCCTTGACCATGATGAACAGTGAGACTCATGAAGCATGAGACTAAACTACTGGGGCGGCACGGTGGCGCAGCGGTAGAGTTGCTGCCTCACAGCGCCAGAGACCCGGGTTCGATCCCGACTGCGGGTGCTGTCTGTGCGGAGTTTGCACGATCTCCCCGTGACCCGTGTGGGTTTTCTCCGAGATCTTCAGCCATGATCATGTTGAATGGCGGTGCAGGCTCGAAGGGCCGAATGGCCTTCTCCTGCACCTAATGTCTATGTTTCTATCTTCGGTTTCCTCCCACACTCCAAAGACGTGCAGGTTTGTAGGTCGATTGGTTTCTGTAAATTGTAAATTGTCGCTAGTGCGTGTGTGTAAATTGTCATGTAAGTATGTAGTGGCCGCTGGTCATCACGGACTCGATGGGCTGAAGGGCCTGTTTCCTAGCTCTATCTCTAATCTAAACTGCTTTCCTTGGCTAGGACGTCCGAAATCCAGGCTGATGCGCCTCCTACAGCACAAAGAGAGTACTGCTCTGTTGGAGCAACTATCCTTTGGTTGAGATGTTAACTCAACCGAATTGACACAATGGTCCACAATGGTGGCGTAATGGTAGAGTCGCTGCCTAACAGCGCCAGAGACCCCGGTTCGATCCTGACTACGGGTGCTGTCTGTACGGAGTTTGCACGTTCTCCCTGTGACCATGTGGGTTTTCTCCAGGTGCTCCGGTTTCCTCCCACACTCCAAGGACGTGCAGGTTTGTAGGTTAGTCAGCTTCTGTAAAAATTGTAAATTGTCCCAGGTGTGTAGGATAGTGTTTGTGTACCGTGTGATCTCTGGTCAGCAGGGACGCGGTGGGCCGAAGGGCCTCTTTCCACCCTCCATCTCTTAGGTCTAAAGCCTAATTATTCCACACAGAAAATCATTGGAGCAGAATCGGGTCATTCAGCCCATCGAGTCCACTCTGCCATTTAATCATAGCTGATCTATCTTTCCCTCTCAATCCCATTCTCCTGCCCTCTCCCCAGAACCTTTGTAAATTGTGTGTGTGTAGGGCAGTGCTAATGGATGGGGTCACTGATTGGTGGGCCTGTTTCCGCGGTGTAACTAAATTAAACGACAGATACATCAAACAACGCAACCAATTGGTGGCTGTTCTGACAAGAAACTGTTACAAGTTATGACCTGTTATGTTGATAAGTGATGGTCTTGGCATCAGGTACAGTAAAGACATTGTGGGCCGAAGGGCCTCTTCTTGTACTGTACTGTTCCATGTTCTATGAAACCTATGCAGTGAAACACTCTGGCCTTGAATCTTCATAAGTTAATAAGTTAATATGTGATATGAGCAGAATTAGGCCATTTGGTCCATCAAGTCTACTCCACGTGGCTGGTCTATCTCTCCCTCCTAACCCCATTCTCCTGCCTTCTCCCCATAACCCTTGACACCTGTACTATTCAAGAATCTATCTATCTCTGCCTTAAAATTATCCATTGACTTGGTCTCCACAGCCGTCTGTGGCAATGAATTCCACAGATTCACCACCCTGTGCTGTACTTTTCTAAAGGGGCTGTTCCACTTGGGCGACCTAATCTGCAAGTTCTGGCGAATTTGCCCTCGACTCATACTCGCAGCATGGTCGACACGAGGTCGTGGGAGGTCTTTGTAACTCTCCTTCATGCTCGAGAGTAAGCCCCGCGTACTCGAGGCCTCAGCTAGGTCGCGGCCTATTTTTCAACACGTTGAAAAATGCCCGCGAGTAAAAAAGGGTCGCCATGGAAAAAATCGATACTTTTTTTACTCGTAGGTTTCGTCGTAGTAGGTCGGCATGTTAGTCGTAGGTAATCGAAGGTAGTCTAAGGTAGTCGTAGATAGTCTTCATCATAGGCGAAGGGAGGTCGAAGGAGATCGAAGGGATCGAAGTTAGTTGTAGCTAGTTGTAGCTAGTCTTCATCATAGTCGAAAGAGGTCTTCAACATGACATCTTTTCAAACTCTCCTAAACTGTTCTAAACTCGCCAATTAGGTCGCCCAAGTTGGACAGCCCCTTTAGCTCTGAATGATTCACAATTCCACATGTCTATCATGCGGTGTCTTATCATGCCATGCGCCCCGTCCCACGCTGCTGTCCTGCGGGTGACCCCCGGTTAGGGTTGGGGTTCGGGACCACAGATGGGCTGTAAATTAAACCCAAGGTAAAAATGGACGGCAGAAGGGTTAAAAAAAATGTTCCTTCAATCTGGAGCTTTGGGGAACAAAGCACAAACAGTGAGTGACGGGGGAAAACTTCGTATTCCAACTTGCAAAGTCTCCAGAGAATAATGCTTCAAGCATTTGAAGCTGCTGCTAAAATCTCTTTGCAAGGTGTTAAATTATACCTCTTGTCAGGCTGTACTTAGGCTGCCTAGTTACGTGCAGTACCGCAGTAAACATAGAAACATAGAAAATAGGCGCAGGAGTAGGCCATTTGGCACTTCAATCCAGCACCGCCATTCGATATGATCATGGCTGATCATCCAAAATCAGTACCCCGTTCCTTCTTTCTCCCCAGATCCCTTGATTCCGTTAGCCCTGAGCTATATCTAAGAGCCGAAGAGCTATATCTAAGAGATATCTATACATAAGGGTCTGAAGAAGGGTCTCGACCCGAGACGTCACCCATTCCTTCTCTCCAGAGATGCTGCCTGTCACGCTGAGTGACTCCAGCATTTTGTGTCTAGCTACACATATATCTCAAGGGGCTGTCCCACTTGGGCGACCTAATTGGGTGTCCAAGATGGCTGCCGTGAAGAGGGAGTGGACGCTGGCGCGCTTTGGCTGCCGCTGCTCTCTCTTCACACTGTGTTTTTGATTTTCTGTTTTTGTATTGAATTCTGTTTTTAATTCGTGTCTCTGTGATGTCTTTTTTACCTGTTCTATTCCGATTATATGTTTTTATTCCGATTACTATGTAAGGTGTCCTTGAGATGTCTGAAAGGCGCCCATTAAATAAAATTTATTATTATTATTATTAATTGCCGAGTTTAGAAGAGTTTGAAAAAAATGACATGTTGAAGACCTCCTTCAACCTCCTTCGACTATGTAGAAGACCAGCTTCAACTAGCTACGACTAACTTTGGGAAAATTGGACACCGAATAGTGGAGAGTGAAGACGACCTCCGTCGATCTCCTTCGACTATGATGAAGACTATCTACGACTACCTTCGACTACCCTCGATTACCTACGACTAACATGCCGACCTACTACGACTAAACCTACGAGTAAAAAAAGTATCGATTTTTTCCATGACGACCTTTTTTTACTCGCGGGCATTTTTTAACATATTGAAAAAACCGCCGTGACCTAGCTGAGGCCTCGAGTACGCGGGGACCACACTCGAGCATGAAGGAGAGTTACGAAGACCTCCTACGACCTTGTGTCGACCATGCTGCGAGTATGAGTCGAGGGCAAACTCACCAGAACTCGCGGATTAGGTTGCCCAAGTGGGACATGCCCTTGACTCTCTCTTGATGGTTTGACTGGTTTTGAAGATTAGATGATAAACAACAAATGCTGCACCTGGCTGCTCACCACAACAGCTCTTAAAAATAGCAGAGTCAGGGGACATGGGGAGAAGGCAGGAACGGGGTACTGATTGGGGATGATTAGCCATGATCACATTGAATGGCAGTGCTGGCACGAAGGGCCGAATGGCCTACTCCTGCACCTATTGTCTATTGTCTCATTTACAAATTTTCAGAAACTGATCAACTGACGTCTTTAGAGGGTGGGAGGAAACCCTTAGCAGCCAAAGAAAACCCATGCAGTCACAGAGAGAACGTACAAACTCCATACAGACATGCACCCGTAGTCAGGATCCAACCCGGATGTCTGGCGCTGTAAGGCAGCAACTCTAACGCTGCGCCGCTGACACCAAAATTAGCTATGTCGTGTAGGAACAGAATTAGGCCGTTCGGCCCATCGAATCTACTACACCATTCAATCATGGCTGATCAATCTTTCCCCCTCAGTTCCATTCTCCTGCCTCTCCATAACCCCTGACACCCGACCTGACTAATCAAGAATCTGTCAATCTGCACCTTAAAAATACCCAATGACTTGGCCTCCACAGCCGTCTGTGGCAATGAATTCCACAGATTCGCCACCCTCTGGCTAAAGAAATTCCTCCCCATCTCCTTTCTATAGGTATAACCATATAACCATATAACAATTACAGCATGGAAACAGGCCATCTCGACCCTTCTAGTCCGTGCCGAACGTCCGTGCAGGTATGTCCTTTTATTAATCAAGGACAAGTCGCACCCCAGCCACTCCCTCTTCTCTCCTCTTTGCCATTGGGCAAATGGTACAGAAGTGTGAAAACGCACACCTCCAGATTCAGGGACAGCTTCTTCCCAGCAGTTATCAGACAACTGAATCATCCTACCACCACCAGAGAGTGGTCCTGAACTACTATCTACCTCATTGGTGACCTTCGGACTATCCTTGATCGGTCTTTGCTGGCTTTATTTTGCACTAAACGTTATTCCCTTATCATGTATCTACACACTGTAAATGGCTCGATTGTAATCATGTGTTGTCTTTCCGCTGACTGGTTAGCACGCAACAAAAGCTTTTCACTGTACCGAGGTACACGTGACAATAAACTAAACTAAACTAAACGGAACTATCCTGAGGCTGTGCCCTCTGGTCCTAGACTCTCCCACGACTTGAAGTGGTTTATTAACCGCCTGTCATTTCGCCTGCACATATAGGTTGCCATTTTACCAAACTGTGATTAATTGCACTTCAGTAGAACTTCACCGACTGCGATCTCCTTTGAGATCTCCTGAAGTTGAGATAAGTGCGATAGAAATGCCAATTTTATTTTCGGGAACTGGCAGAGAGTGACTGCACTGTAATTTAGCTGTGTGTAACATGGTTGGTCGTGCGTTGCTGAGTTAGGGTGATATAGTCAGTCAGGTGCGTAGCTGGCTGTGAATGATGAAGCCGAAATCCGTCAGGAAAACGGGAACCCTGGGTGTAAGAAAAACAACTGCACTTAAAGAAGGTGATAAGGACGCAGCTACTAAATCTCAAGGTAGAAGCTCGTGCAATTTAAATGTCTCAGCACAACTCAATTTAATTGATATAAAAGAGACACAAAGTGCTGGAGCAACTCAGCAGGTCAGGCAGCATCTCTGGAGAAGATGGATAGGAAACGTTTGGGCCGGGACCCTTCTTCAATCAATTCCAAGGGGGAATCCCGACCTGAAAGGTCACCTTTCCATGTTTTTCAGGAGGTTGCCTGACCTGTCGAGTTACTCTGGCACTTTGTGTCTTTTCTCTTTGTAAACTGGCATCTGCAGTTCCTTGTTCCTCCAGAGATGCTGACCGACCCGCTGAGTTACTCCAGCACTTTGTGTCTTTTTTCTTCTGTAATCTGGCATCTGCAGTTCCCTGTTCCTCCAGAGATGCTGCCCGACCCGCTGAGTTCCTCCAGCACTTTGTGTCTTTTTTCTTCTGTAATCTGGCACCTGCAGTTCCCTGTTCCTCCAGAGATGCTGCCTGAGCTGCTGAGTTACTCCAGCACTTTGTGTCTTTTTTCTTCTGTAATCTGGCATCTGTAGTTCCCTGTTCCTCCAGAGATGCTGCCTGAGCTGCTGAGTTACTCCAGCACTTTGTGTCTTTTTTCTTCTGTAATCTGGCATCTGCAGTTCCCTGTTCCTCCAGAGATGCTGCCTGAGCTGCTAAGTTACTCCAGCACTTCCTGTCTTTTTTTTTGTTGTAAACTGGCACCTGCAGTTCTCCTTTCTGCCAGAGGTGCTGCCTGGCACGCTGAGTTACTCCAGCACTTTGTGTCTTTCTTTGTAATCCAGCACCTGCAGTTCCTTGTTTCTACCTTCAGTTTTTAGTTCGTTTGGAGATATAGCATGGAAACAGACCCTTCAGCCCAACGAGCCGGGGATGGGTTAGCAGAAGGGGTAAGAGTTTTAAATTGGGGCTGAGGTGGGAAGCTGTCACCTGGAGAGTAGTTGAGATCCGGGTCACATGGCCTGAGTTAAGACATCAACATGTAAGATGTAAAGAGGGCGGCACGGTGGCGCAGCGGTAGAGTTGCTGCCTTACAGCGCCGGAGACCCGGGTTCAATCCTGACTGCAGGTACTGTCTGTGTGGAGTCTGCGCACTCTCACTGTGACCGCGTGGGTTTTCTCCGGGTGCTCCGGTTTCCTCCCACACTCCAAAGACGTACAGTTTTGTGGGTTAATTGGCTTTGGTAAAATTGTAAATTGTGTGTGTAGGGTAGTGCTAGTGTACGGGGTGATCGCTGGTCAGCGCGCGGAACCAGTGGGCCGATTAGCAGATTTCGAGGTTGATTGGCTTCTGTAAATTGTTCCTAGTGCGTAGGGCAGTGGTAGTGTACGGGGTGATCGCTGGTTGACGTGGGCTTGTGTTCTATGAGGGAAGGCACTAAGTCCCATAGTCAGGCCTATTGAGGCCTCCGCAGTCGCCGCTACGGAGGCTCGATGTTCCAGGCCGTTCTCGCCGGGTGATGGTGCTCTGGCATCGGGAGAATCCTCTCAGCGGCTTGGGACACCTGGAACGGCTGCCTCCTTACTCGAGACCGCGGCTTCCGAAGCCAACAAGGCCGCGCCGGATGGAGCTCCAATACTGGCGATCTCGTCGCGAGATCCCAGACTCCCGGTGAAAAGTTCAGCGCCGCCGCCCCGCGGCTGGCCGCTCCACAGACCCGCAGCTCCGCGATGTTTTACTCGGCGTTCTTCAGCTCCAGCGCGTTGACCCGGGCAAGGCATCGCCCGCTCCACTCCGCGATAGCGCTCCAGCACTGTGCCGCCGCCGAAGCCGAGGTTCTGGGCGGTACTCTCAGGAAACGCCGCTCCAGGCCCGCTGATAGGCCGCGAGGACGGGTCGACGGTGCAGCCCGGAGAAAAGCTGCCTCTCCGACCAGGTAGGGACCCTAGAAATCAGTTTCCCCCCCCCACACCCACCCCCCACATAAAAAAGGCTAGGACTCCTAAAAACAAAACACTCAACTAACTAAAAATAAGAAAAAAGATGAAAAACAGACAGCTGCAGGCTGGGCTGCCATACCATACAGGACGGCGCCCCCTGGGACATATGACAATAACACACTCTTAACGTGACTTGTTTCCGCGCTGTTTCTCTTACACTAGACTCTATTCAATGCTCCAGAAGTCACGCTGTTACACTGTTTAACATGTGAGACAGTTGTATTGCCGGACTGAGTCGGGCCTCACACATGGAGGAGATACGTAACTGATCTTCCTCCATCAGTGTCCCCAGTTCACTTGTATCCACCCTGGACACAAAGGACCTCCCTCCCGGTGACATGGACCAACACACACCTTTGGAGTCATAGTCACACAGTATGGAAACAGACCCTTCGGCCCAACTACCTCCACCTGCCTGTGTTTGGCCATATCCATCTCAACCTGTCCTATCCATGTACCTGTATCTCTAAACTAAACTAAACTAAACTAAACTAAACTAAACTAAACAAAAGGATTTGAGTATAGGAGCAGGGAGGTTCTACTGCAGTTGTACAGGGTCTTGGTGAGACCACACCTGGAGTATTGCGTACAGTTTTGGTCTCCTAATCTGAGGAAAGACATTCTTGCCATAGAGGGAGTACAGAGAAGGTTCACCAGACTGATTCATGGGATATCAGGACTTTCATATGAAGAAAGACTGGATAGACTCGGCTTGTACTCGCTAGAATTTAGAAGATTGAGGGGGGATCTTATAGAAACTTACAAAATTCTTAAGGGGTTGGACAGGCTAGATGCAGGAAGATTGTTCCCGATGTTGGGGAAGTCCAGAACAAGGGGTCACAGTTTAAGGATAAGGGGGAAGTCTTTTAGGACCGAGATGAGACATTTTTGTTTTACACAGAGAATGGTGAATCTGTGGAATTCTCTGCCACAGAAGGTAGTTGAGGCCAGTTCATTGGCTATATTTAAGAGGGAGTTAGATGTGGCCCTTGTGGCTAAAGGGATCAGGGGGTATGGAGAGAAGGCAGGTACAGGATACTGAGTTGGATGATCAGCCATGATCATATTGAATGGCGGTGCAGGCTCGAAGGGCCGAATGGCCTACTCCTGCACCTATTTTCTATGTTTCTATGTTTCTATGAACTGAATGGAACTGAACTAAACACGGATCGGACCCAACGACTAAACCAGAGTGTGCATTTGGTGACGTTTTATGTTAATATAAAGAGATGTGTGTACAAGTGTTCTCGCTCAACTATCATCTTGCTGCTGTGTCGCTAGTCATCAGCGGAGGGTGGAGAGTCTGGTGAGGAGCATGCGGAATATATGCGGGGGGATGGTCTGCTGCAGCACCTGCAGCAGTTGCTGCGGTTGCCCGCAGATGGCAATGGCGTTGGACAGGTGGTAGACGCCCACCTCGTAGTCCCCCTGCGACAGGGACTCTTCCCCCCGTTGGATCTCCTCCAGAAAGAAGGCCTGCATGGCCTCCGCGTCCTTCTGGCTGGGGAAGTCGGGGAGCACGCTGCCTTCCGCCGCCGCCCTCTGCTGCCTCCTTCGCTGCTGAAGCCTCTTCTTGAACTCAGGGTCCCCACGCCTCTTACGGTCAAAGTAGATGCAGTAGCCCACAAAGAGAGCCCCACAGATCCCGGCTGCAATCACCCTAGTATTCCCCATCATAGTCCAGTCTCCCTCCTCCACTCTTTATAATCGCCTTAATGTCCTTGCAGGTGACCAGGAGGTAGCCGGCTTCACAACAAAGCCCATTGTGATGTCAACACACAACCCTTCTGTCATCAGGACAAGGCTCCAACCTGCCCTTTACAAATTGGCTAATTTACAATTAGAAACATAGAAACATAGACAATAGATGCAGGAGTAGGCCATTTGGCCCTTCGAGCCAGCACCGCCATTCAATGCGACCATGGCCAATCATCCAGAAACAGTTCCCCCCGTTCCTGCCTTCTCCCCATATCCTTTGATTCCTTTAGCCCTAAGAGCTAAATCTAATGCCCCTGTCCCACTTAGGAAACCTGAACGGAAACCTCTGGAGAATTTGCGCCCCACCCAAGGTTTCCGTGCGGTTCTCGGAGGTTGCAGGTGGTTGCCGGAGGTTGCAGGTAGTGGAAGCAGGTAGGGAGACTGACAAAAACCTCCGGGTATCGCACGGAAACCTTGGGTGGGGTCGCAAAGTCTCCAGAGGTTTCCGTTCAGGTTTCCTAAGTGGGACAGGGGCATAACTCTCTCTTGAAACCATCCAGTGAATTGGCCTCCACTGCCTTTTGTGGCAGAGAAGTCCACAGATTCACAACTCATTGGGTGAAAAAGTGTTTCCTCATCTCGGTCCTAAATGGCCGACCCCTTATCCTTAAACCGTGACCCCGTGGCGAGAAGGTGATAAGGGCGAAGCCACCAAAGCTGAAGCGTTTGCATTTTACCTGTGTCAACCCAACGTTGAGTTTTAGTTAATAAAAAGAAGGCTCAGAGTGCCGGAGTAACTCAGCAGGTCAGGCAGCATCTCCGGAGAGCTTGGACAGGCCGGGACACTTCTTCAATCAGTCCGAGTGTGAAAAACATTACCCTTCAGGTACCTATTAAATCTTTTCCCCTTCAACATAATCCTATGTCCTCTGGTCTTCGATTCCCCTACTCTGGGCAAGAGACTCCACCCGATCTATTCCTCTCATGATTTTATACACCTCTGTAAGATCACCCCTCATCTACCTGCGCTCCAAGGAATAGAGTCCCAGCCTGCTCAACCTCTCCCTGTAGCTCAGAGCCTTGAGTCCAGGCAACATCCTCGAGTTGTGGAATAAACAGGTCAGAAACATCACCCCCCGGAAAATATAATTCCTTGTGCTGTTGAGTTCCTCATCACACGCTTGCCTACACCGCTTTCACCCAAAGAACCATCCAATTTAATTTAAATAGATTAATATTTGTCTTGGAAGATTGACTGCATTAGATTACTATTGGATTACCAATAGTAGGTATGTTGCAAAGCGTATCTGAAGCGTCGCTGAAAATCTGTCCCAGCCCGTGTGCGCGATTTTGGCGCCATTTAGAGGGGGGCGGGTTTAAAACGCGATTTTCCCTAGGCTGTTCAAATCGAGGATGTTCAGCCTAGTTAATTATTAACGAAAAATCGCTGGAAGATTCCGTCGCTTTAGCTATTATTACTTTTAAGGGCTTTATCTAATGGTTATAGCAGTTTAAAAATTAACCTCTAAACCCGCGACCGCCGGCACCCGGCCGGATCTCATACAGGGGACAATAGAAGGTAAGCTGTTTATTTTTACATTAAAAAGGGCTTCTTAAGATCCCTTTATACAAAGTTTAATGTTGCGAGTAGCTAATTTTGGCCCCATTATATCCCGCAGTATTTTTCTGGGCATTTGAGGGCACAAATCTACCGCAATGTGAACGTTCTAAACCAGCGCGTTCACAGGATCCCACTAGAAAGCTGATTTAAATGGACTTTAATTTACAGCAATTGAACACTAAATTCCTTCCATTTGGCCTATAAATTAATGTAAATGAGATTTAAAAATCATGTTTTATTGTGAATTATTTGTGAATATTATTTGGACACTTAGGCTATTTAAATATGTTAATCATTTATTAAGAAATAGATAGATGTTTAGATCTAGTAATTGAAGTTTGAAATTAGCTATAATTGGGTAACTAACTAATTATATGCTTTAATTTCAGGTCATCCAAGTAAAATTATTTTATATTTGTTTCAAAATGCTTCAATCTATGATAACTGAAAATTTCATTCAGTTCTCTTAATTTTTAAGAAAGTTATGGGCTTTTGACTGTCCACGATCACAGCTTTTTTGTTATGTCCACAGAAAATCAATAGGGAACAAGATGCTAATTTCCGCGTATGAAAATGGCCATAACTTTTTAAATACTTGAGATATGAAAGTGAATTGGGTGTCAAATTAAACTTCTTTTTATGCTTTATCTGATGGAATAAATTGCAGACTTGATTTTTAAAATCTCAAAATTTTGTAACATTGCTACCAATAGGACAAAACACTTGCCCCAAGTAAGTCTTGATGACTGGAAGTATTTCATTGCACATGGGAGTAGCTGGCCTTTGAAATAAAATAATGAAACGCACGGCGCTCCGCTTGTAAAGTACATGGAGTCGCCCACATCTACACTCTCTTTGGGGTACAGTCACATGCAGAGACGTGGATGGTACCTAGGGGACATAAGTCAAAGGAGCAGACCCCTCTGAGATACTCAGGATTTGAGTATAGGAGCAAGGAGGTCCTACTGCAGTTGTACAGGGCCCTGTTGAGAACACACCTGGAGTATTGTGTGCAGCTTTGGTCTCCTAATTTGAGGAAGGACATTCTTGCGATTGAGGGAGTGCAGCTTAGGTTCACCAGGTTAATTCCCGGGATGGCGGGACTGACATATGATGAAAGAATGGGTCCACTGAGCCTATATTCTCTTAAATTCAGAAGGATGAGAGGGGAACTTATAGGAACATATACAATTCTTAAGGGATTGGACCAGCTAGATGCAGGAAAAATGTTTCTGATGTTGGGGGAGTCTTGAACTAGGGGTCACACAGTTTAAGAATAAGGGGGAGACAAAATTGCTGGAGAAACTCAGTGGGAGAGGCAGCATCTATGGAGCGAAGGAATAGGTGACGTTTCGGGTCGAGACCCTTCTTTAGACGTTGAGCAGCCTAATTCTTCTTCTATTGCTTCTTCCATTCTTCTTCCCACCCTCCCCACCCCCACATCAGTCTGAAGAAGAGTCTCGACCCGAAACGCCACCTATTCCTTTGCTCCACAGATGCTGCCTCACCCGCTGAGTTTCTCCAGCATTTTTGTCTATCTTCGATTTTTCCAGCATCTGCAGTTCTTTCTTAAACAAGAATAAGGGGTAGGCCATTTAGGACTGAGTTGAGGAAAAACTTTTCCACCCAGAGGGTTGTGAATCTGTGGAATTCTCTGCCACAGAAAGCAGTGGAGGCCAATTCACTGGATGTTTTCAAGAGAGTGTTAGATGTAGCTCTTAGGGCTAACGGAATCAAGGGCTATGGGGAGAAAGCAGGAACGGGGGACTGATAATATTGAATGGCGGCGCTGGCTCGAAGGGCCGATTGGCCTACTCCTGCTCCTATTTTCCATGTTTCCATGTTTCCACCTCATGGCTGATCGATCTTTATGTTTATTCGTAAGGAGCAACTAATTTAAAGCAAAACCTCAAACAGGAGTTGATGAATTAGGAATCCTACCGCTGCACGCTATATAATACCCTTCAACGTCATATTGGCTACACTGCACGAAGGCTGAGGTGACCTCCAAGCGAAGGATATAGTTTCACTGAGATAGAACCGATGGTTCGGGTAATTGCTCAATTCATCTTTCCTCCCGCCTCACCTACATTAATTACAGATAATAAGGTCACATTTACAGAGCCAATGAATCCCCATTTAGCTCCCTTGATGAACCTGGCACAACAGGCAGGTGTCGGGGAAATGCAGAGACGTGAGGAGATCAATAATCTGTTCAGGTAGACGAGTTTATTTGAAGAATGAGGCAAGATAGAAGGGGTTTCGTTTTGAAAGCAAAGGGCCTGAGTGGACGTGGAGAGGATGTTTCCACTAGTGGGAGAGTCTAGGACCAGAGGTCACAGCCTCAGAATTAAAGGACGTTCCTTTAGGAAAGAGATGAGGAGGAATATCTTTAGGGTGGTGAATCTGTGGAATTCTTTGCCACAGAAGGCCAATGGACAGTTTCTAAGGCAGAGATAGATAGATTCTTGATTAGTGCGGGTGTCAGGGGTTATGGGGAGAAGGCAGGAGAATGGGATGAGGAGGGAGAGACAGATCAGCCATGATTGAATGGCGGAGTAGACCAGATGGGCCGAATGGCCTAATTCTACTCCGAACTCTTATGAACAACAAACTTACAAAATTCTTAAGGGGGTTGGACAGGCTAGATGCAGGAAGATTGTTCCCGATGTTGGGGAAGTCCAGAACAAGGGGTCACAGTTTAAGGATAAAGGGGAAATCTTTTAGGACTGAGATGAGAAAAAAAATTTTCACACAGAGAGTGGTGAATCTCTGGAATTCTCTGCCACAGAATGTAGTTGAGGCCAGTTAATTGGCTATATTTAAGAGGGAGTTAGATGTGGCCCTTGTGGCTAAAGGGATCAGGGGGTATGGAGAGAAGGCAGGTACAGGATACTGAGTTGGATGATCAGCCATGATCATATTGAATGGCGGTGCAGGCTCGAAGGGCCGAATGGCCTACTCCTGCACCTAGTTTCTATGTTTCTATGTTTCTATTAACATGAAAATAAGAGGCGCACACACCAATGTGGACTCTTAGAATTATTTCATGGAATGTTATGTCAATATGTAAGCAACCATTGTTAATATATCATGCACAAAGACAAGAGAGGGGCCATTCACTAACATTGGATCCAACCTCCCTGCATGTTGCCACCAGGGTACCACCTGGTTAATGAACAAGTCCTCTCCAAAATGCAATTAAATTAAATGGAGCACAATTGCGATCGAATTAGAGAGATCACTATACTGCATACATTAAATATGAGATGGCTTCCAGCCTGTGTACGCAGGTGAAGACAGGCAGACATTTGTTTCAACGGATTTCCAACGCCGCATTAATTCTTATAATGCAAGTTACTTTGCCAGTCTGATAACGGATCTACATCAAATCATTTTACGTCCTATATCTGAAAAGATGAAACTAAACCTGGATCAGGACCCAATCCTCTTAATCTGTGCCACACGTTCCAGGCATTGTTTTAATCTCATACGTGCATGTGGCAAGATAGCAATCTAATGTCCCTCCGCCTCCATTTCTTCACCCACTTTTTTTCTTTCCGCTGTTTATCCCTGTCAATCCCACACATAAGCCCCGTTTTGTCTTCAACATGCTCTCTTCTCCATTTCTGGCCTTCCCGATAAATCAGTTTTTATTTTCCCCATGTTATAAGTTCATACATTCAATAGACAATAGGCAATAGGTGCAGGAGTAGCCAGCACCGCCATTCACTGTGATCGTGGCTGATCATCCACAATCAGTACCTCGTTCCTGCCTTCTCACCGTATCCCCCGACTCCGTTAACTTTAAGAGCTCTATCTAACTCTCTCTTGAAAGCATCCAGAGAGTTGGCCTCCACCACCCTCTGAGGCAGGGAATTCCACAGGTTCACAACCCTCTGTGTGAAAATGTTTTTCCTCATCTCCGTTCCGAATTCTCGTAAGTGATAGGAGCAGAATTAGGCCATTTGGCCCATCAAGTCTATTCAATCATGGCTGATCCAATCTCTCCCTCTCAATCCCATTCTTCGCCCCATAATCCCTGACGCTCGATGCCATAGCTCTCATCTTTAGTTTAGTTTAGTTTAGAGATACAGCGCGGAAACAGGCCCTTCGGCCCATCGGGTCCACTCCGACCAGCGATCCCCGTACATTAACACTATCCTACACCCACTAGGGACAATTTTTACATTTACCAAGTCAATTAACCTACAAACCTGCACGTCTTTGGAGTGTGAGAGGAATCAAGATATATATATATGTGTGTGTGTGTGTTTGTGTGTGTGTTTGTGTGTGTATATATATATATATACATACACATATACACACATAAACACACACACACACACACACACACACACACACACACACACACACACACACACACACACACACACACACACATATATATATATATATCCACACACGCTCGCACACGCACGTACGCACACAAATATATATATAGCTTTTTGGTTTGTATTGTGATGTTTACAGTGTAGTACGTTTAAATATCTGTTGTACTACCGCTGGTAAGAATTTCATTGTTCCGTTGCGGGACATATGACAATAAAACAAAGTTATTCTCAATAATAAGCCAAAGACAATGACAAGATATAGCAAGACCCTGTGGGTCGAAGGGCCTGTTTCCATAAAACGAAAACTTAAAACTGAAATATAACGAGACTATCTCCAGCGGGGATGGTACACAATGCATGTGACTGCTGCTCAGACTTCCCCAACTCCCTCCCTTGTTACCACAGTCTCATTGGCGCCTCTACATGCATGTCACCACCTCCATCTCCATTGTAATTCAAAACAGGTCAAGCATGAAATATAAACAACACATTTCTTTTAAACTTATTACGAGACACTTTCAGAGTCATTACTGGAAGGCGCTGACTGCACAAGTACACACTCAAATGAGGGATTTGTGTTCCTTTAAATGCAATTCCCAGAATAGGCCTTGCAAAATGTATCAATTTCTCTTTGCTCCCTCATCCCTGTCCAAGTTACAAAGCGGGCATCACGCTGGCGCAGCGGTAGAGTTGCTGCCTCACGGCGCCAGAGACCCGGGTTCCATCCTGACTATGGGTGCTGTCCGTACTGAGTTACATAGAAAATAGGTGCAGGAGTGGGCCGTTCGGCCCTTCGAGCCAGCACCGCCATTCAATATGATCATGGATGATCATCCAAAATCAGCGACCCGTTCCTGCTTTCTCCCCATATCCCTTGATTCCGTTAGCTCCAAGAGCTGAATCTACCCACTTATGCCCCTGTTCCACTTAGGAAACCTGAACGGAAACCTCTGGAGACTTTGGGCCCCATCCAAGGGTTCCGTGCGGTTCCCGGAGGTTGCAGGTGGTTGCCGGAGGTTGCAGGTGGTTGCCGGAGGTTGCAGGTAGTGGAAGCAGGCAGGGAGACTGACAAAAACCTCCGGGAACTTCCGGGAACCGCACGGAAACCTTGGGTGGGGCGCAAAGTCTCCAGAGGTTTCCGTTCAGGTTTCCTAAGTGTGACAGGGGCCTCCACTGTTTTCTGTGGCAGAGAATTCCACAGATTCCACAGTTTGTACGTTCTCCCCCGTGCCCAGCGTGGGTTTTCTCCGGGTGCTCCGGTTTCAACCCCGCACTCCAAAGACACGCAGGCTTGTAGCTTAATTGGCTTTGATAAAATTGGACATTTTCCCTAGTGTGTGTAGGATGACGTTCGTGTGCGGGGATCATAGAGCCCGTTTTCGCGTTGTATTTCTAAACTAAAACAAAAACTGAACAATCAAGACTCTCACTCCAGCTGTGTCTAAACTTGTGTGCATTAATGGAAGGAGAGGTTTAAACCAAGGGTCACCCACTGACTACATGAAACAATGCGTTAGGAAAGTGGTGCCCTGCTGAGTGTAGACTTGGTGGCTCTATACAGCACTCTGGAAAACATTCTTCCCTACGGTTCCCTAATAGTGTGTGTTATTTTGTTAAGTTCACTCTAAAGACAATGCTCTCTGCTTTTTTTTGTTCCCTGCTCACTTGCTGAGATCTATTAGAATCATAGAAAATAGGTGCACGAGTAGGCCATTCTGCCCTTCGAGCCAGCACCGCCATTCAATATGATCATTCAAAATCAGTACCCCGTTCCTGCTTAAAAAAAAGTCAGGCAGCTACAGCTTGTTCAGAACGCTGTTGCTAGAGTTCTAACAAAGACCAAAAAATTTGAACACATTACACCAATTCTTAAATCCTTACATTGGCTCCCTGTATGTCAGAGAATTGATTTTAAAATCCTGCTGCTCACCTATAAATCACTACATGGTTTAGGGCCAAAGTATATCACTGACATGCTTCCACTATATAAGCCTTCTAGACCGCTAAGATCTTCTGAAACCAATCTGCTAGTGATTCCCAGAGTAAATACAAAACATGGGAAAGCAGGATTTAGTTACTATGCAACAAATAGCTGGAATAAACTTCCTGAAGATTTAAGACTTGCCTCAACTTTGACCACTTTTAAAACAAGACTGAAAACTTTTATGTTTACTTTAGCTTTCAGCTAAATCTTAACTACATTGCACTTTTAACTTTTGCACTTTTTATAATGCATTTTTAATTTTGCTTTTCTTTTCTTTTAGTTCTTCTATTTTATTTCATTTTATTATTTCATTTATTGTATGACATGTTTTTATGTGAAGCACTTTGAGTCTGCCTCGTGTATGAAATGTGCTATATAAATAAAGTTGCCTTGCCTTGCCTTGCCTTACTCCCCTTATGCCCTGAATCCGTTAGCCCTAAGAGCTAAATCTCACTCTCTCTTGAAAATATCAATTGAATCGGCCTCCACTGCCTTCAGTGGCAGAGAATTCCACAGATTCACAACTCTCTGGGTGAAAAAGCTTTTCCTCATCTCAGTCCTAAATGGCCGACCCCTTATTCTTAAACTGTGTGACCCCTGGTTCTGGACTCCCCCAACATCGGGGACATTTTTCCTGCATCGAGCATGTCCAATCCCGTAAGAATTTTTCACCAGCACCCTGCTAGCATCTCAGCAATGATAGACGCAAGATGCTGGAGCAACTCAGCGGGTCAGGCAGCATCTCCGGAGAAAAAGGATGGGTGACGTTTTGGGTCGGGACCCAGTGAGAAGGGTCAGGTGTAGGGAAGGAACTGGAGATGCTGGTTTACACCGATTCTCAAGACTGTGGAGGGCGGAAAGGCTTTGGGGTGGCACAGTGTTAGAGTTGCTGCCTTACTGTGCCAAGAACTAGATGCAATGCTGATTATGGGAGTTTGTACATTCTCACCATGAGCTGCGTGGGTTTTCTC
Organism: Amblyraja radiata; assembly: GCF_010909765.2. Lineage (NCBI taxonomy): Eukaryota > Metazoa > Chordata > Chondrichthyes > Rajiformes > Rajidae > Amblyraja > Amblyraja radiata. The sequence continues at coordinate 39,589,241 of NC_045976.1, forward strand.
CGGATGCTCCGGTTTCCTCCCACACTCTAAAGACGTACAGGTATTTGTAGACTAGTTGGCTTTGGTAAAATTATAAACTGCCCCTAGTGTGTGTAGGATGGTGTGAGTGTGGAGGGATCGGTGGTCGGCATGGACTTGACGGGCTGAACGGCCTGTTTACGGGCTGTATCTCTAAACTGAACTAATAAAAGGCATTACATAAACATCCGCTCATTATCAACTCAGGAATATTGTAATGTTATTTTACATATTCTAAATGTCAGTGACTGTCCTTGCATTGGCATGCATGACAATTAGACTGTGGAACTAACTCTGGTTCTTGAGCAAGCACACTGGAGAACTGCGATGTGCAGGTTGTTTCAAGAATCTGACAGTGGTAGGAAACGGAAGATAGGCACAAAATGCTGGAGTAATGTCCCTGTCCCACTTATGCCCCTGTCCCACTTAGGAAACCTGAACGGAAACCTCTGGAGACTTTGCGCCCCACCCAAGGTTTCCGTGCGGTTCCCGGAGGTTTTTGTCAGTCTCCCGAATGGTCGAAAATAGTTTCCGCTTCTTCTATGTTCCGGCGATTATTTCAAAAAATTCAAAACCGGTCGCGCTTAAAAATAGGTTAACGTTTTTAAAATCGGTAATTTTTTAGTCGAAGCCGGTTGCGATGTTGGTTGAAGGTGGTTGCCGGAGGTTGCAAGTAGTGGAAGGTAAGACCTTTTTTTCACCCAGTTTTATTCCACCAGGGATCGCCGGAACATAGAAGAAGCGGAAACCACTTAGGGAGACTGACAAAAACCTCCGGGAACCGCACGGAAACCTTGGGTGGGGCGCAAAGTCTCCAGAGGTTTCCGTTCAGGTTTCCTATAGAGCTCTAGGGGCTAGTGGAATCAAGGGATATGGGGAGAAGGCAGGCACGGGTTATTGATTGGGGACGATCTGCCATGATCACAATGAATGGCGGTGCTGGCTCGAAGGGCCGAATGGCCTCCTCCTGCACCTATTTCCTACGTTTCTATGTCTACGTTTCGATCTTTGGTTTGCTCCCACACTGCAAAGACGTACAGGTTTGTAGGTTAATTGGCTTGGTATAAATGTAAATTGTCCCCAGTGTGTGTAGGATAGAGTTTAATGTGCGGGGATCGCTGGTCGGCGCGGACTCGGTGGGTTGAAGGGCCTGTTTCCATGCTATATCTCTAAACTAAAAAAACTAAACTAAACTAAAAACCTTCAATTAGGTTGCGCCTTTAAGGCGGCAGTATGGTGCAGTTGGTATAACACCGCTCGAGACCCGACCCGGGTTCCACCCTGACTTCGGCTGCTGCCTGTGCAGAGTTTGCACGCTCTCTCGGTGCTCCGGTTTCCTCTCACATCCCTAGTTAGTGGAGAGTGGATGTGAATGTGGGATAACTTGGAACTAGTGTGAGCGGGTGATCGATGGTCGGCATGGACTCAATGGATGGGAAGGATGGAAGGGTCTCTCCAGAGATGCTGCCTGTCCCGCTGAGTTACTCCAGCATTTTGTGTCTATCAGTGGGTGGGGAGGGCCTGTTTCCCCGCTGCCTCTCCAAACAAAAACTAATCTAAAGACCCGTGAGAACATCTGACGCATTCTCCAAATGAACTGACAGCAGGGGACCGCATTACCAAACAAGTAATCAAAGAGATTTGCAGAAGAGTTAAGAAGGAACAATTAGGAAAGCAAAGAGGAATTATGAAATTACATTAGTAAAGATGACAAACCGGAAACATTTACAGCCACATAATTAAAAAGAGGAGAGTGGAGATGGTATGGGAACAAGATAACATCGCAGAGAACAACAGGGATGGTAGGAGATGTGCAGCATCATTAGTTTGCTTCGGATTTTATCAATGAGATGGGTCGGATGAGAGGGTAGAAATGGCAAATCACATTTCAAAGAAAACAAGGAGATATATTGGGATTATTTATTGTGCGTGGGCAGATAAGTGTTGGTTCTTTTCCTGATCAATCTCAAATCTTGTTTGACAGCTGCGATGCGATCATATTGGGACACATTCACAACGGCATGGTTGTAATTGCTCCAGAAATGGTCACCGTTTCATTTCACTTCTGCCCATTGACACTCAAAATTACATAAATAAAGGGCCTGTCCCACTTTCACGACCTAATTCACGACCTCTGCCAAGTTTGCCCTTGACTCATACTTGCAGCATGGTCGTCACAAGGTCGTAGGAAGTCAAAGGTTGGTCGTAGCAGGTCGTGATGCTAGTTGTAGGTACTCGTGGCATCGTAGGTCGGGGCGTTTTTTCTAGCCTGATGAAAAATGTCCACGAGCAAAAAAGGTCGTGAATTAGGTCATGAATGTGGGACAGGCCCTTAAAGCTATAAGGTGTCCTGAATTGATTTCTTAAGGTCTTAAGTTCTAGGAGCAGAATTAGGCCGTTCGGCCCATCGAGTCTACTCCGCCATTCAATCATGGCTGATCTATCTCTCCCTCTCAACCCCATTCTCCTGCCTTCTCCCCATAACCCCTGATACTCGTACTAATCAATAATCAGTCAATCTGCACCTTACAAATACCCAACAACTTGGGCCTCCACTATCAACTGTTGCAATGAATTCCACACATTCACCACCCTTTGACTAAAGAAATTTCTCCTCATCTCGTTTCTAAAGGCATGTATTTTTTTTCTGAGGCTATGACCTCTGGTGCTAGACTCTCCCACTAGTGGAAACATCCTCTCCACATCCACTCTATCCGGGCCATTGACTAGTCGGTAAGTTTCAATGAGGTGCCCCCTCATCCTTCTCATGCCACCTTGCCCTCTGGGTTAATAGTCATTGTGTACCTCTGTCCACAACTGGAGAACCTATTCCTCGATGCACATTGATGTATGAAAAACGTTTTAAATGCAGGGTTGTTATGAGGTCAAAAGGCTCATTGCCATGGTTACTTGCTGAATGGTCTGAAGAACTCAGATTAGAGTTTAGAGATCCAGTGCGGAAGCAGGCCCTTCGTCCCAGCGAGTCCGTGCCGACCAGCGATCCCCGCACACTAACGCTACCCTACGCACACTTGGGACAAATTACAATTTCCTGAAGCCAATTAACCTACAAACGTGTACTTCTCTGGAGTGTGGGAGGAAACCGGAGCACCCGGAGAAAACCCCCCCACGCGGGTCACGGGGAGAACGTACAAACTGCGTACAGGCAGCACCCGTAGTCGGGATCGAACCCGGGTCTCTGGCGCTGTGAGGCAGCAACTCTACCGCTGCGCCACCGTGCCGCCCTCTGTTATACCCCTTATGTTTATACTGCCCAAACCTGATCGGCAAGCCTACTAACACTTTGCAACCAAAACCAATCGCAGTCCATGCCCAGTTGAATCAATCTTCTCATTGACATACAGACCACAGATTTATTTCTCTTACTACATAGAAACAAAGAAATTAGTTGCAGGATTCGGCCCAATTCAATGTGATCATGGCTGATCATCCACCATCAGTACCCGTTCCTGCCTTCACCCCATATCCCTTGATTCATGCAAGCCCTAAGAGCTCTATCTAACTCTCTTTTAAATGCATCAAGTGCATTGGCCTCCACTGCCTTCTGAGGCTGAGAATTCCACAAATTCACAACTCTCTGGGTGAAAACGTTTTTCCTCATCTCAGTTCTAAATGGCTTACCCATTAGTATTAAACTGTGACCCCCGGTTCTGGACTCCCCCAACATCGGGGACATGCTTCCTGCATCTAGCGTGTCCAATCCCTTAATAATTTTATATGTTTCTATAAGATAACCTCTCATCCTTCTAAACTCCAGAGTGTACAAGCCCAGCCGCTCCATTCTCTCAGCATATGACAGTCCCGCCATCCCGGGAATTAACCTGGTGAACCTACGCTGCACTCCCTCAATAGCAAGAATGTCCTTCCTCAAATTAGGAGACCACAACCGCACACAATACTCCAGGTGTGGTCTCACTAGGGCTCTGTACAACTGGGAAGGACCTCCCTGCTCCTATACTCATCTCCTCTCATTATGAAGGCCAACTTGCCATTCGCTTTCTCCACTGCCTGCTGTGCTGTACCTGCATGCTTACTCTCCTGGCATCTCAGTTCTTGCTGAACCTTTTAAACTCTAGTTACTCCACTGCAAGTAAAACGGGAATGACCTGACCATGCAGAATAGGGATGTGTAAATACCTTTGTGTTGATAAATTGCCCAAATAGATCTGTATTGTGATAGAAGATAAAACAGTACAGCATAGGAGCATGCCCTTCAATCCGTGATGCTTTGTGCCAAGTTGCACTGATCTTATCTGCCTATACATGATCCATATCCCTCTATTTCCTGCACTTCAAGTGCCGATCAAGAGACTCTTACCACTACTATCTTACCTGCCTCCGCGACCACCCCTGGCACGGTGGCGCGGCGGTAGAGTTGCTGCCTCACAGGTTCGATCCTGACTACAGGTGCTGTCTGTGCGGAGTTTGCACGTTCTCCCCGTGACCTGCGTGGGTTTCCTCCGAGATCTTTGGTTTCCTCCAAAGACGTGCAGGTTTGTAGGTGGTGCATTGGCTTGGTGTGGATGTAAAAATTGTCCATAGTGTATGTTGATGTACGGGGATCGCTGGTCGGTAAGAACTAGGTGGGCCGAAGGGCCTGTTTCTGCGCTGTATCTCTAAACCGAACCAAACCCAAACTTAACTAAAGAATACATTCCAGACCTCATCCACTGTGCTTAGTGATGTGAGGCCAAAAGTACACTATCCCCGACCAGCATGAATGCGATGGGCCGAGTGGCTTCCATCTGATCCATATCTTTCCATGATCCGATATCCCTCATCTGATCACTGCACCCAGCTGTTCAATAATAATTTGAGATGCCTACTTTTTCATCAGGCTTCCAATACTTTGGAAATCAAGTGCTCTGACATTCACATCTCTTCACTTCAACATAAAAGCTACAATTAAGTGATTTAAGTCACTACCAGCATCTTCGCTATGGACAATGACCGAATCAAAAGCTCCTGATTACTTCCTCATTGCAGTGCCTTGTTGTTAGCCACATCTCCATTAGAAATGAAATGGTGTATTAAAGCCTAACCGCGCAGTACCCCACTCGAACTGGATTAGGCGCAACACAAAAGGAGAGTTTTGCAAGAGGGCCATTCGAAAGGGAAATCATGTTTACTCACGCAAGGAAAATGAACACTTAATGTGTTAGTGTTGTTTCGTTTAGAGATACAGCGTGGAAACAGGCCCTTCGGCCCTCGGAGTTTGCGCCGATCAGCGATCTCCACACATTAACGCTATCCTACACACACAGGGGGGCAATTTAAATTTATACAAAGCCAATTAACCTACAAACCTGTACGTCTTTGGAGTGTGGGAGGAAGCCAAAGATTTCGGAGAAAAAAATCCACGCAGGTCACGGGGAGAACGTACAAACTCAGTACAGGCAAGCACCCATGATCAGTCTTTAGTTCAAGTTCAAGTTCAAGTGAGTTTATTGTCATGTGTCCCTGTATAGGACAATGAAATTCTTGCTTTGCTTAAGCACACAGGAAATAGTAGGCATTTACTACAAAACAGATAAATGTGTCCATATACCATGATATAAATATATACACACATGAATAAATAAACTGATAGTGCAAATAACAGAAAGTGGTTGGTAATAATCAGAGTTTTGTCCGAGCCAGGTTTAATAGCCTGATGGCTGAGGGGAAGTAACTATTCCTGAACCTGGTTGTTGCAGTCTTCAGGCTCCTGTACCTTCTACCTGAAGGTAGCAGGGAGATGAGTGTGTGGCCAGGATGGTGTGGGTCTTTGATGATACTGCCAGCCTTTTCGAGGCAGCGACTGCGATAAATCCCCTCGATGGAAGGAAGGTCAGAGCCGATGATGGACTTTAGAGTGTGGGAGGAAACCGGAGCGCCCGGAGAAAACCCACATGGTCACAGGGAGAACGTACAAACTCCGTACAGACAGCACCCATAGTCAAGATCGAACCCGGGTCTCTGGCGATGTGAGGCAGCAACTGTACCCGCTGTGCCACCGTGTCCACCCTAACAAGCTCAATGTCTCACCAGCTCCCCCACAAACTAATCTGTCCCCCTCGACCACTAATATATGTCGTAATAAAATTGGCTGGTAGGTTGGATTAAGTATGAATTACTGAATGAATTTTAAAAAAAGGGGAAATCGAGGGAGGAATTGTGATTCCTATTCCGTGGCACAGTAGCGCAGAGGTGGAGTTACTGCCTCATAGCTTCAGAGACCCGGGTTCCATCCTGACCTCAAGTGCTGTCTGTGTGGAGTTTGCACACTTTCTCTGTGACCGCATGGATTTTTTCCCGGTGCTCCGGTTTCCTCCCTCATTCCAAAGACGTGCGGGTCTGCAGGCTAACAGCGGCAGAAGTCAGGGTGGGACTTGGGTCCCTGGCGCTGTGAGGTAGCAGCGAATCCACTGTGCTGCCTTTGGGTTAAGCACATTCCCTCTCACCATTGCCCACACTCATATATCAGTTCCAGCCGTATTCTTTTGAAAGCAATTACTAAGAAGAAGTGTCCCAATAGACAATAGACAATAGGTGCAGGAGTAGGCCATTCGGCCCTTCGAGCCAGCACTGCCATTCTATGTGATCATGGCTGATCATCCCCAATCAGTACCCGTTCCTGCCTTCTCCCCATATCTCCTGACTCCGCTATCTTAAACAGTTCAAGAGAGTTTATTGTCATGTGTACCTGATAGGACTCACAACTCTCTGTGTTAAGGGCTTGGACACGCTAGAGGCAGGAAACATGTTCCCGATGTTGGGGGAGTCCGGAACCAGGGGCCACAGTTTAATAATAAAGGGTAAGCCATTTACAAAGGAGATGAGGAAACACTTTTTCTCACAGAGAGTTGTGAGTCTGTGGAATTCTCTGCCTCAGAGGGCGGTGGAGGCAGGTTCTCTGGATACTTTCAAGAGAGAGCTAGATAGGGCTCTTAAAGATAGCGGAGTCAGGGGATATGGGGAGAAGGCAGGAACGGGGTACTGATTGGGGATGATCAGCCGAATGGCCTACTCCTGCAGCTATTGTCTATTGAATATACCAACGTTGAGACGAAAGAACCATTTCACATATCACACGAATGGAGGAGTTATTATGGTCTGGTGGGCTGAGCTCTACAGTGCTGAGGCCAGGCGCCTGCTCTCGGACGCCTCATCGACCATTACCCCACGCTACACCGAAGATGGGCACAAAATGCTGGAGTAACTTGGCCGGTCAGACCACATCTCTGGAGGAAAGGAATAGGTGACGTCTCAGGTCGAGACCCGTCCCGAAACCTCACCTATCCCTTTCCCTTAGAGATGCTGCCTGATCGACTGAGTTACTGCAGCACTTTGTGTCTATGCCCAGGTAGTCCCTTTGTTTCTGCTTGCTTGTACCCCACAGAACTCATCTCCAAATACCTTGAATACCGAAGATAGGCACAAAAAGCTGTAGTAAGTCAGCGAGCCAGGCATCATCTCTGGAGAGGAGGAATGGGCGACGTTTTGGGTCGAGACCCTTCTTCAGACAGTTTGAAAACTGCAGGGAGAGCGTACACACTCTGTACAGACAGCACCCGTAGTCAGGGTCGAACCCGGGTCTGTGGTGCTGTGAGGCAGCAACTCTACCTCTGCCGCAACTTGCCGCTCCAACGTTTGTATTTGGAGGACGAATTCCAAGTCATTGCCAACTCGTTCAATAGACGTCCAACAGAAGGGATAGACAAGGAACTGCAGATGCTGAAATCTTGAGCGAAACACAAAGCGCCGGAGTAACTCAGCAGATCAGGCAGGGAATACACCAATGTGACGTTTCTGCCAGTCAAACCCCTCCTCATCTTGAGCTTGTTAAGTTTATTGCCACGTTTACCGAGGTACAGTGAAAGGTTTTTGTTGCACGCTGACCAGTCAGTGGTAAGACAATACAGCTGTATCCACCTATCACTTGCCAGGCTTTATCCTGCCCCCACCTCTCTTTTGCAGCTTTCTCCCATCCTACTTTCTTGTGTGAAGAAGGGCCCCGACCCAAAATGTCACCTGTCTATTCCTTCCACAGATGCTATCTGATCTGCTGAGTTCCTCCAACACTGTGTTTATACACTAAACATATATTGGGCTGGCACGGTAGCGCAAGAGGTAGGGCTGGCTTTGGATGGCGCCAGCCAGTCTAGGCTTAGATGGATGTGCAGGATGGTGAATGAACCAGGTGTTCTCCTTGTTTCTCCCAACTTGATAAAATGTATAGCAGCTTTGCAAATAAACCTTAAATGCACCACTTTGATTGGATCGCTGCAAGGGCATTATAAATAGTATAAATAATGTTGCAAGATGGTTATCCTGTTAGTTGCTGATTGGTTGAAATGTTGAGCCTTGGAGGAATTGTTTGAATCCCAGGGCACATATTGCACTATTCATTTGTGTTAGCTTCCTTCTAGAAGCTTCTTTCGAATACAATGCATTTAAGATTGTATTATTGGGTTAGGGAACTGTCAATTATGTTATCATCTATATGTTTGATTGGGTAATAGAGAGACCACCCCCATGTGGTTCGGCCCCTCAAGGTTCGGGGACCTATAAAGTGCAGCTCTCACGAGGTCCGTTGTCGATCTTCTGGAAGAGCGCTTGGGACTGCGTGACCTTTTGGAGTGTCTCTGTTTGCATGAGGCTGGAAGGGCTTGGCCAAGCAGATACAAGGATCGAACCCACGGTGGTTAGGTATCATACAGGAGAACTTGTGTTGTATGTTCCAAAATAAAGTTTAGTTGCCCAAGTGCTTGAATCAGTATTTTATTGACTGAAACTAGACTGGGGGAGAAGCATAGAATGAGCTATTTACACAAAGACGTACAGGTTTGTAGGTTAAATGGCTTGGTATAAGTGTAAATTGTCCCATGTTTGTGTAGGATTGTGTTAAGGGCCTGTCCCACTTGGCCATTTTTTCGGCGACCTCCGGCGTCATTGACTGACGTATCAGGGTCGCCGAAAGATTTTGAACATTTCAAAATCCTGCGGGGACAAAAAGAATGTTGCGACACTTGAGGAAACACCGCGCGTCGATACGTCGTCACGCCGCGACTTTCACGGTGACCTGACACGTCAGTCATTGATGCCGGCAGTCGCCGAAAAAATTTGCCAAATGGGACAGGCGGGTGATCGCTGGTCGGTGCGGACTCGGTGGGCCGAAGGGCCTGTTTATGCGGTGTACCTCTAAACTAAACTAGATTAAAGAGCCTCGCACGGAGATCGGGTCACTGGACGGCCTCTAGTATCGTAATTGCTGCTTTACTGCCCGGGGGAGATTCAGTGGCAATCAACATTTCTCATCTGGCATTGACTGATCAGTTCTGGCGCTTGTCAACGGAACGGCAGAATCCAGAGGACAGATTTTAAAAAAAATCACAGAGTTGTTACAATTGATGGATAATAAAATGGATTTTCTTTCGACTTTTAGACTGCAGAGATACAGCACGGAGACAGGTCCTTCTGTCCACCGAGTCCACTCTGACCACTGGTTATAAATACATACCACCAGGGGGCGCCGCGCGATTGGCAGCACCGCCAACAGTCTGTCTGTTTTTTTTTAGTGTGTGTTTAAGCTTCTTGTAAGTGTTCTCTGGGTTGTTTTATGTGGGGGGTGGATTTGGGGAGACTTTTTTTTCAGTTTCTTAACTTTCCGGGTCGCATCTCCGGCCTACCATCGATGGAGCTGGAGGCCTCCTCGGACTGACTTTGGTGCTGGTTCTGCCTGTACGGAGTTTGCACGTTCTCCCTGTGACCTGCGTGGGTTTTCTCTGAGATCCTCGGTTTCCTCCCACATTCCAAAGTCGTACGGGCTTGTAGGTTAACTGGCTTGGTAAATGTAAAAATTGTCCTTGTGTAAGAAAGAACTGCAGATGCTGGTAAAATCGAAGGTAGACACAAAATGCTGGAGTAACTCAGCGGGTGAGGCAGCATCTCAGGAGAAGGGTCTCGACCCAAAACGTCGCCCATTCCTTCTCTCCAGAGATGCTGCCTCACCCGCTGAGTTACTGCAGCATTTTGTGTCTGCCTAAAAATTGTCCCTAGTGGGTGTAGGATAGTGTTAATAATAGTGTAACAGGGCCCACCACAGCACAGAGTCTGCCTTGTTGAAGATACATAATGACCTACTGCTCACCATTGACCCATTGACTTCGGCGACTGTGCAATCCTGACCCTTCTCGACCTCAGCGCAGTATTTGACACTGTCGACCACACCATCCTAATTGACCGTCTCCAGTACGGGGTTGGTTATGATGGCACTGCCCTGAGCTGGTTCATCTCCTACCTCCTAACATAGGCAACTCTTTCTCCTCCCCAGCTAGCCTCTGCTGAGGGGTTCCACAAGGTTCCATCCTTGGCCCCATTCGCTTCTCCCTGTATATGCTCCCCTTAGGCCAAATCATTCAGAAGCACGCCTCTAGATTCAGCGGCAGTTTCTTCCCAGCTGTAATCAGGCAACTGAACCATCCTCTCAGCAACGAGAGCGGGGTACTGACCTACCATCTACCTCATTGGAGAGCTTCGGACTGTGTGTAATCAGACTTCACTAGACTTCATCTTGCGCTAAACGTCATTTCCTTTATCGTGTATCCGTGTCACTGAGGACGGCTCGATTGTAATCGTGCATAGTCTTTCCGTCGACTGGATAGCACGCAACAATGAAGCCTTTCACTGTACCTCGGTACATCTGACAAGGGTCGGTACAGTGCTAGAGTTGCTGCCTCACTCTGGGTTCCAGCGTGACTACGGGTGCTGCATGCGCGGAGTTTGTACGTTCTCCCCGTGACCACGTGGGTTTTCTCCGGGTGCTCCGGTTTCCTCCCACACTCCAAAGTCGTACGGGTTTGTAGGTTCATTGGCTTCGGTCAATTGTACAAATATAATTGTCCGTAGTGTGTGTAGGTTAATGTACGGGGTTGATCGCTGGTTGGCATGGACTCGGTGTTTCAGCGCTATATCTGTAAAGTCTAAAGTAAAAGTTTAAAGGCAATAATAAACAAAACAACACTATAACTCAAGCCAATCCCAAACGTCACCTATTCCTTTTCTCTAGACATGCTGTCTGATCCGCTGAGTTACTCCAGCGTTTTGTGTACAACTGAAGCCCTGTGTGTCCCAGTGACATCCTGGTGAATCTTTCTCAGCACCCTTTCCAGCTTTAGATGGTTCATTGAGATCTTGCCACAGGGGGGTTTGTTGTGGCTTCTCATGTGGACAGTGTGTCTTAGATGGCAAGGTTTATCAATCTGCCGATCCCCTGTGAGTTATAACATGTCCTGCGATCGTCAGAACACAGAACAGTTTCACTTACTGCTCCGCCGATTCCTCACAGCTGCTCCTTCCAACTCTGAGAGTTTTCTTCACCTGTTTAACCCTTGCGGGTGCCAGGTGCATAATGCCACTACACTGTACGTTGGCGGCAGCGGCGAGGGTTCGATCCTGACCTCGGGTGCTGTCTGTGTGTGGAGTTATGCTGAGAGAATGGAGCGGCTGTCACCTTCCCCTCAGCCAAAGGTGGGGGACAATCCCCCTCATGTCCCCCAGCCTCCGAAGTCAGCCAGCTCCGTGATGGTAAGTCCACATGCTCTGCCACCGGAGCCCTCAAGGTCGATTCCAGTTGGAGGCCACCAGCTCCTAGAATCCAGCAGCCCGGGACTAGCTGCAGTTCCCAGGTGGCCTGCGAGCCCCGGGACTGGCTGTGACACCCAGGTCGCGAAACGAATTGAAAAAAAATATGCCTGCGGGCCGGATGATTTGGGGGTTACCAGCCGGATCCGGCTCGAGGGCCGGAGGTTGCCGACCCCTGTCCTAGATGTTAGGCCTCATTGGGTCCTCCCCGTGTCTTAAAAGCGTTTCCCTTGATCATCGCCTGCTTTGATCTGTCGTTTTCACACCTTACCCTTCCATATCTCTACGTCTCTCTCCTCCGACCCTCAGTCTGAAGAAGGGTCTCGACCCGAAATTGAGATCCTGTTGGATGATCAGCCATGATCATATTGAATGGCGGTGCAGGCTTGAAGGGCCGAATGACCTACTCCTGCACCTATTTTCTATGTTTCTAGGTTTCTATGAAAAGTCACCCATTCCTTCTCTCCAGAGATGCTGCCTGACCCGCTGAGTTACTCCAGCTTTTTGTGTCTATCTTTGGTTTCTTTATTGATGCGTATACCAAGGTACAATGAACTACCTTTCTTGCAAACAGCTCAGCAAGGCTATCCTCATACATAAGCACACACATTCACAAGTTGTAGGAGTAGAATTAGGCCATTCGGCCCGTCGAGTCCACTCCGCCATTCAATCATGGCTGATCTCTGCCTCCTAATCCCATTTTCATGCCTTCTCCTCAGGAGCCTTGACACCCGTTCTAATCGAAAATTTGGCTAATCTCTGCCTTAAAAATATCCAGTACCTTGGCCTCCACAGCCCTCCGTGACAACGAGTTCCACAGATTCACCACCCTCTGACTAAAGAAGTTCCTGCTTCACCTCCTTTCTAAAAGAGCGCCCTTTAATTCTGAGGCTGTGACTTCTGGTCCCAGAATCTCCCACCAGCGGAAACATCCTCTCCACATCCACTCTATCCATGCCTTTCATTATTCTGTAAGTTTCAATGAGGTCCCTCCCCTCAACCTTCTAAACTCCAGCGAGGAAAGGCCCAGTGCTGCCAAGCGCACACCATATGCTAACCCACTCATTCCAGGGATCATTCTTGTAAACCCACTGAGTCCATGTACAAGAGATGCTATTTTGGTACCATTTTTCAGTCCCAGCTGCAGCCGGCCACCAAGGCTGTTCTGTACACTCTGTATTAACTGGGGTGATAATGCTCTTGTTGAGCAGTATGCAGAAAAATACCTTGGTACACCTGACAGTAAATGAACCATTGGCTATTTTGTCATTGCCACCCCAACCCAAGCCAGTAACAGTGAGATAGCAGGAGATGAGGCCAATCCCAAAGAAACCATTGCCTGTGTTATCAACGTCAGTACACAGCGGTTGGATAGCATTCATAAGGTCAAAAGTGATAGGAGCAGAATTAGGCCATTCGGCCCATCGCATCTACTCCGCCATTCAATCATGGCTGATAGATCTCTCCCTCCGAACCCCATTCTCCTGCCTTCTCCCCATAACCCCTGACACCCGCACTAATCAAGAATCTATCTATCTCTGCCTTAAAAATATCCATTGACTTGGCCTCCACAGCTGCCTGTGGCAATGAATTCCACAGATTCACCACCCTCTGACTAAAGGACTAAAGACATTTCTCCTCATCTCATAGAAACATAGAAAATAGGTGTAGGAGGAGGCCATTCGGCCCTTCGAGCCAGCACCGCCATTCATTGTGATCATGGCTGATCTCCTTCCGAAAGGAACGTCCTTTAATTCTGAGGCTGTGTCCTCTGGTCCTAGACTCTCCCACTGGTGGAAGCATCCTCTCCACATCCGCTCCATCCAGGCCTTTCACCATTCGGTGAGTTTCGATGAGGTCCCCCCTTTCATCCTTCGACACTCCAGCGAGTACAGGCCCAGTGCCGTCAAAAGCACAACATTAAGCAGCGTGAGCTAACACAGCGCCCTGCTGTTAACATACAAACTGTGTATTAGCCTCCATAACTGGCCCCGCGCTTATTTTAATCCATGTTCTCCAATTGTAATCTACGCGGTGGAAGGTAATTTGAATAAAGATCTAACGCTGGCTGTCGACAGATTTTCTCTCTCTCTAGTGTTAATTATCCAGCCATTGGGAACTTTGCTGGGAGTGAAAATATCTACTGGAAACAGGGGAAAGAACAAAATTAAAAATGGCAATCCTGCATTGCAGTCAGCGTTGCGAGCTGACATGAATTGTTCGCACTTCTTCTTGTGGATTTGCATATGAATGAATCTGGGATATGGGCAGCACCGAGATGGGATTCCCCCCCCCCCTCTAACAAGATTCGTGCACAGCAGGAGAAGGAATTAAATGCAAAGTTATGGACTGTTGCTGTAATGAGCTCTGCTGACTTAAAGCCCTGTCCCACTGTACGAGTTTATTCCAAGAGCTCTCCCCGAGTTTGCCCTGATTCGAACTCGGAGATTTACGGTGATGGCCACTCGTCGGTACTCGGGGCTCTTGTGGACCTTTTTCAACGTGTTGAAAATTCTTCACAAGTCTTCCCATGCTTACCTGCCGTTAGCGAGTCTTCCCGAGTACCTGCCGTTAGCATTACGAGCCGCTAAGAGACGTCCCCGAGCTCCGACGTACCCGCTACATTCATTCTCCATGCTTACCACGAGTTTGATTTTTTTTTAACTCGGGAGAGCTCTTGGAATGAACTCGTACAGTGGGACAGGGCTAATACAACGCTGAGAGAAAGCCCAGGACTGGTGGCCAAGCGATGAGTTCAGCGGGTCAGGCGACATCTCTGGAGAACGTGGATGGGTGATGTTCTGGGTCAGTCTCAAGAAGGGTCCCGACCCGGAGAGTCGCCTCCCCATGTTGTAAGGAGGAACTGCAGATGCTGGTTTACACCAAAGATGGAGGCAAAGTGCTGGAGTAACTCAGCGGGAACGGCGGCGTCTCTGAGTGACGTTTCGGGTCGAGACCCTTCTTCAGACTGAGAACGACAGATCAAAGCAGGCGATTATCAAGGAAATCGCTTTTAAAACACGGGGAGGACCCAATGAGGCCTGACATCTAGGACAGGGGTCGGCAACCTACAGCCCACGAGCCGGATCCGGCCTGTAACCCGAAATCATCCGGCCTGCAGGCTGATTTTTTTTCAATTAGTTTTCGCGACCTGGGTGCTACAGATTCTAGGAGCTGGCGGCCTCCTACTAGAATCGACCTTGGGGACTCCGGTGGCAGAACCAGTGGACTTACCATCACGGAGCAGGCTGACTTCGGAGGCTGGTTTGCTGCAACATGTATCACAAAACATGAGGGGGATTGTCCCCCACCTCCCAAAACATGGGGTCGACAGGCCACCCCCCCCCATGGTTCGCTGAGGGGAAGCTGACAACGAGGCATACAATCAGTAAAATTTAATCAGGAGGACAGTGGAACCAGTTGGAGAACTAGGATGAGGGAGGTATGGAGAGAGAAGGAAGGCAATGGCTACTTGAAGTTAGAGAAGTCAATGTTCATACCGCTGGGGTGTAAGCTGCACAAGCGAAATATGAGGTGCTGTTCCTCCAATTTGTGCTGGGCCTCACTCTGACAGTGGAGAAATTCCCCCACCCTGGATAAAAGACGACGCATATATGTCCATAAGTTCTAGGGGCAGAATTAGACCAATCGGCCCATCGAGTCTACACCATCATTCAATCATGCGTGATCCACCTCTCCCTCCTAACCCCATTCTCCTGCCTTCTCCCCATAACCCTTGACACCCACACTGATCAAGAATCCATCTATCTCCACCTTTCAAATGCCCATTGGCTTGGCCTGCACCACCGCCTGTGGCAATGAATTCCACACATTCACCACCCTCTGACTAAAGAAATTCCTCCTCATCTCCTTCCTGAAGGAACGTTCGTTAATTCGGAGGCTGTGACCTGTGGTCCTAGACTCTCCCACTAGTGGAGACTCCCCTCTCCTCATCCGCTCTATCCAGGCCTTTCACTATTGTTTCAATGAGGTTTCTTAAAAATAGCGGAGTCAGGGGATATGGGGAGAAGGCAGGAACGGGGTACTGATTGGGGATGATCAGCCATGATCACACCGAATGGTGGTGCTGGCTCGAAGGACCGAATGGCCTACTCCTGCACCTATTGTCTATTGTCTATTGTCTATTGAGGTGGTGGGACTTTATTGAAGACATCTCCCAACTGATCGGCGGAACTTTTTGACATTTGGATGGCTATTTATTGTTATGTCCTGCGTTGGATCTCTGTGCCATAATGCGTTGTGATGGCTGCCTTCAGATCCAATTATCAACACAAGGTTACACAGTTCACAGCCGAGTGATTCGCTGGAGTGAGCCTCTAAAGAGCAGTGCTACAATACTTTCCAAGCACATTGCTTCATCGGGGAGCAGTCGGGATAAACAGCGTGCCACAAACATTTAGTTAGCACTGATATTTGGGAAGGATACAAGGATAACAGAATAAATTGTTCCGGGTTTATTTTTCTGGCATTAAAATGTCACTGTGGGTAACATTAACACTGTGAGTTGAATGAAGAGAAGGTTTCCAGAATGGTATTGTTAGCACTGAGCTGAACAGTCGATGTGCAGAGTGCTTATGATACAGAGTCATTATATAGCATAGCAAGTACTTTAATCGATATACATACAGAGACCATCGAGGTGAGTGTTGCAGGCTCCGAACACAAAATCAAAACACAACATAGCTGCCCGCATGCATGAGGTGGCGGTGGTGGGGAAACCTGACATGGATTATGGATCAGGTGATCAGCAGCAAAACCAGACACGGCTCAAATCAGCAATGCTGTTTGATCTGCAGCCGATATTACCACAGTTTTACCTATTGATGTGTTAGTATCTCCTATGGCCTTATGTTTCCCCTGAACCTTCCCCATTGTTTAGTTTAGTTTAGTTTAGAGATACAGCGTGGAAAACAGGCCCTTTGAACCACCGTGTCCGCGCTGACCAGCGATCCCCGCACATTAACACGATCCTACACACACCAGGGGCAATTTTACATTTATGCCACCGATTAACCTACAAACCTGTGTGTTTTTGGAATGCGGGAGGGAAACTGAAGATCTCGGAGATCTTTCGAAGGTCATGGGGAGAACGTGCAAACTCCGTGCAGACAGCACCCGTAGCTGGGATCGAACCCGGATCTCTGGCGCTGTGAGGCAGCAACTCTACCGCTGCGCCACCGTACCATGTACTTGTCCCTTATGACTTTATATTTCCCCTGACCCTCCCCCATTGGATGGGGGGCAGGAGGGGGGGGGGGGGGGGGGGCGCGGGGGGGGGTGGGTGGGCGGGGGGTGAGGAGGAGGAATTGGTGAAGAGGCTGGGGAAGCTGACGTTAGCCAGGACTCTGAGAAGTGGGCGGCACGGCTGCCTAATAGCGCCAGAGACGCGGGTTCGATCCTGACCACGGGTGTTGTCTGCACAGAGTTTGTACGTTCTCCCCGTGACCCGCGTGGGTTTTCTCCGGGATCTCCGGTTTCCTCCCACACTCCGAAGAAGTACAGGTCTGTAGGTTAATTGGCTTGGGTAAAATTGTAAATTGTCCCTAGTGTGTGTAGAATAGTGTTAGTGTATGGGGATCGCTGGTCGGTGCGGACTCGGTGGGCCAAAGGATGTGTTTCTGCACTGTATCTCTAAACTAAACTAAACTAAAGTAAACTACACTGGGTAACCAACCTGTGTCCCATTGTTCTTCTTGGGTTACAAGCCTTGATCTCTCTCATACAGCATGTAAACAGGCCCATCGTCCCATCTTGCCCACGCCGACCAACATGCCCCATCTACACTAGTCCCACCTGCCCATAACCCTCTAATCCTTTCCTATCCATGTACCTGTCCAATTGTCTTTATAATGCTACCTGCCTCACGTACCTCCACTGGGAGGTTCCATATTCCCTCCACCCTTTGGGTAAAAAATGTTGCTCCTCAGGTTCCTCCTACATCTTCCTCCCCATCTCACCTTAAATCTATGCCCTCTGTTTTTTGATTCCCCAACTCTCGGCAAAGGACTCTGTGCATTAACCCGATCAATTCCTCCCATAACTTTGTATATAAGCCGAGCCCTCATCCTCCTGCGCTCTAAGGAATAAAGCCCCAGCCTGCTCAGCCACTCCCTATAGCTCAGGTCCTCAAGTCCCGACAACATCCTCGTAAATCTTCCCTGCACCTTTTCCAACATTGGCAACATCTTTTATATACCAACATCCTACCACAACTAGAGAGCGGTCCTGAATTACTATCCACCTCATGGGTGACCCTCGGACTATCTTTGATCGGACTTTACTGGCTTTACCTTGCACTAAACGTTATTCCCTTTATCGTGTATCTGTACACTGTGGACGGCTCGATTGTAATCATGTACTGTCTATCCACTAACTGGTTAGCACCCAACAAGAGCTTTCCACGGTACCTCGGTACGCGCGGCAATAAACAAAACTGATAACAAGGCGACCAAAACTGACCACAGTAGTCCAAGTGTGGCCTCACCATCGTCTTGTACAATGTCTTGTGTCCAGCCTGCCTCGGTTGCCGCTCGGGGTGAGGGCAGCCTCCAGGAGCCGTCCCTGCCGTCAGACCTGCCAGAGGGTGTCAAACTAACGCAGTGCTAATGAGCGCCAAGCTCCGGCTTCAAGGAACGCTAATGACTGCTCTGAATACGACTGGAATCTCCAGGGCTTTCAATGCCAACTCAACGAGTCTACGCCTGAATCCTGGAGCCTAATTATTGTACACTTTTAATCCAAGGACACATTGGAATGGAAGATGCGGACAAATAGTGCACAATAGATTCATCTTTCCCATACGCAATATCATAATTGCACAAATGATAACTGTTGAAATATTATTACTATTTATTACTATTATGGGATTATGTTTTTTATGGGTATGTTTGTGCGCATGTATGTTTTGTATATGTACAAAAAAAGAATATATATATACATGTTAAAGAAGGAACTGCAGATGCTGGAAAATCGAAGGTAGACAAAAATGCTGGAGAAACTCAGCGGGTGAGGCAGCATCTATGGAACGAAGGAAATAGGCAACGTTTCGAGCCGAAACTTTGTCTATTTCCTTCGCTCCATAGATGCTGCCTCACCCGCTGAGTTTCTCCAACGTTTTTGTCCACCTTATATATATATATAGTGTTTTTATATGTGAATGTATATGCGAGTATGTGTGTAAATGCACACACTAGACTTCCTCGTTTATTATATTTCTTATAATATACTTACTGTGTTTACATGTTTAAGAAAGAACTGCAGATGCTGGAAGAATCGAAGGTAGACAAAAATGCTGGAGAAACTCAACGGGTGAGGCAGCATCTATGGGGCGAAGGAATAGGTGACGTTTCGGGTCGTTTCGAAACATCATCTATTCCTTCGCTCCATAGATGCTGCCTCACCCGCTGAGTTTCTCCAGCATTTTTGTCTACCTACTATGTTTACATATCCTGTTGTGGACCAGCGGACATAGGTTTAAGGTGAGGGGGAAAGGATTTAATGGGAATCTGAGGGGTGACTTTTCACACAAAGGGTGGTGGTTGCATGGAACGAGCTGCCGGAGGATGTAATTGAGGCAGGGACTATCCCGACGTTTAAGAAACAGTTAAAGACAGGTTCGTGGACAGGACAGGTTTGTAGGGATTTGGACCAAACGCAGGCAGGTAGGACAGGCAGGTATAACTGGGACATGTAGGCAAGATGGGCCGAAGGGCCTGTTTCCACGCTGTAGTGCGTTATGAATCTATGACTCTATACTGCAGCAAGTAAGAATTTCATTGTTCTATCTGGGGCACATGACTATAAAACGCTCTTGATTATCTTGACTTGAAATAGTTTTTTACTACTACAGGCTGCGTTAATTTAAAAAATCAAAAACAAGCTAGCTCATTGAGACCAAGCGTAGGCTTGGCGATCGCTTCGCCCAACACCTCTGCTCGGTTCGCAATAACCAGCCTGATCTCCCGGTGGCTCAGCACTTCAACTTCCCCTCCCATTCCGAATCCGACCTTTCTGTCCTTGGCCTCCTATAATGGCCAGAGTGAGTCCCACCGTATGTCGGAGGAGCAGCACCTCATATTTCGCTTGGGCAGTTTGCACCCCAGCGGTATGAACATTGACTTCTCTAATTTCAGGCAGTCCTTACTTTCTCCTCCCCTTCTCAGCTCTCCCTCAGCCCACTGGCTCCTCCTCTTCCTTTCTTCTTGCACTCAAGGGAAAATGGAGATGGAAGGACCAATTGGGCAGAGAAAAGACAAACGTAATATCATCTAGAGGAACACGAGTCCTCCAATTTAGTTTTGAGATACAGCATGGAAACAGGCCCGTTGGCCCACCCAGTCCACGCCGACCAACGATCATCTCTTCACACTAGTTCTCATCCACTCCTTACTCATTAGGGGTCATTTACAGAGGCCAATAAACCTACAAACCCGCACGACTTTGGGATGTGGGAGGAAACCGTTCTATCGACAACAAGAGAGCACTCCTGAGCTACTATCTAACCCATTGGAGCCCCTCTTGCACTAAACGTTATTCCCTAATCATGTACGCAGCAGAACACAACAAAAATAAATTCCTGTTCATCTCCTTTCTAAAGGTAGACAAAAACGCTGGAGAAACTCAGCGGGTGAGGCAGCATCTATGGAGCGAAACGTCACCCATTCCTCCGCTCCATAGATGCTGTCTCACCTGCTGAGTTTCTCCAGTGTTTTTGTCTACCTTCGATTGTTCCAGCATCTGCAGTTCCTTCTTAAACAAATCCTTTCTAAAGGTATGTCTTTTTATCATGAGGCTGTGCCCTCTGATGTGGACTACCCTCTGAGTGAAAAAGTTGCGCCTGAGGTCCTTCTTAAATCTCTTCCCTCTCACCTCAAGCCTACGCCCTTTAGTCAAGTCAAGTCAAGTCAACTTTATTTCTCACATACACATACAAGATGTACATTGAAATGAAAGTGGCAATGCCTGCGGGATTGTGCAAAACCACAGAACGACAGAACAGAACCAGTATTTACGCCATGGTGAGATCAGAGTTTACATTCCTGATGTCCTGTGGGAAGAAACTCCGTCTCATCCTCTCTGTTTTCTCGGCGTGACAGCAGAGGTGCTTGGCTGACCGTGTGAGAGATGTCGGAGGAAACCCGCGCGGGTCACGGGGAGAACATACAAACTCCGTACAGAGAGCTCCCGTGGTCAGGGCCGGACCCGGGTCTCCGGCGCTGTGAGGCAGTAGTTCTACCGCTACGCCATCGTGCCGCTGTGTTTGAGAGAGAGCTCAAAGTTCTTCCCATTCCCATCATTAGCACAACTGGTCATGCAATATTATCTTATTTGTGAGTATGGCGTGCGCAGCCTATAGATTAGATTAGATTAGATATAATTTATTGCCACACAGCCAGGCTGGTGGAAATTTGGGTTGTCTGCAGCGATACAATAATAAAGAACACACAACCACAATAAAACTGTAACACAAACATCCACCACAGCATTCATCACTGTGGTGGAAGGCACAAAATTTGGCTATAGCTGTAGATCAAGGCCAGGCCAGGACAGCATCAGTTACTGGGTGGATGGCTTTGATGCCACCAGGGAAAAGCCTCAGTGGGCGGTCATTCACGATGACCGCCCACTGATGGTCTAGGCTGGATGTCCACAGTCGCAAGCAGTGCTGTCTGTCATCCCCCACTTATGCAGGTGATGGGCTGTTCTTGCATGGAGGGTGCGCTTTCTGTTCGGGGTTAGCCATTGCTTGCGATGGTGATCAAACCCCAGTGGTTTCACCGTTGTTGGTGTTGGCATCTTTCCAGGCTCTGCGCCACTCAGTCTTGGAGTCAAAGACTTCCAGGGATTAAACGGAAGGCCAGAAGGGATGCAATATTATGCATCCGAATAAATACAAAACGTTTGTTCAGGAGATAACTGGCAGAATGCATTTTGTTCTTTGCAAGGCTATTGGAAATATTACTGGGAGAAAAACTAATATGCCATCTAAATGCTTGTGTGTTTTTAATCATGAATTGGATAACCATTTTATAGTCTTTTGGAGTTGGTGATCATTACAAACAGATGTATTTGTAGATTAACAGAACATATCTCCGCAGTCATGAAAGCATTTGTACAAATGATTCGAAAGCTTTTACTGAAGAGACTTGGTTGGAAGCCAAGTTGGTGGTAAATTGTTTTTTTTTCTTGGCGCTGTCCAGATGTTGCTCTTCCAGATGCACCTTTCAGGCCAAAGGTACTTTGCCAGATGTTCCTGCTCTGTAACTTGTGAAACTGTATGAATCGTGATTACTGATGAGGTTTGAGCAAACAATGACTTTGTTTCTCAACAGCTGACAACACTTTTCCTGACATGGCTATGAGGATTCCAGCGGTGGAGTTGCTGCCTTACGGCGCTCACAGCGCCAGAGACCCGGGTTCGATCTTAGCTACGAGTGCCTGGATGTACGGAGTTTGTATCTTCTCCCCGTGACCTGCGTGGGTTTTCTCCGGGTGCTTCGGTTTCTTCCCACACTCCAAAGACGTGCAGGTTTGATTGGCTTTGTGTAAATGTAAATTGCCCCTAGTGTGCGTAGGATAGTGTTAATGTGCGGGGATCGCTGGTCGGTGCAGACTCAGTGGGCTGTTTCTGCGCTGTATCTCTAAACTAAACTAAACTCAGCAAGTAGCTGGGAGAAAAATGTTCCCAAATAGATTTCTCGTGGCCTCTCGTGAATATTCATTGTTGACGTGTACAGATAGGGAGAGGTTGGGTAGGCTGGGTCTCTATTCCCTGGAGTGCAGGAGGATGAGGGAAGATCTTATAGAGGTGTATAAAATCAGTTTTGGCAATCCGATCCTCTCCAGATGTCCTGACCCACTAGCGACACAGCCGCACCAGTGTCCACCTGGAACTGTAGATCAACGTTCGAGACCCGCAGCGAAGTTCTCATCTTGTCAGTGATCGTAGACACACCGGGCACTTCAATAGGAATGGTCTCCGCGATTTGGTCGACTGTGATTTGCGCTTTCTTGCCCTTTCTCAGCTTTCCTACAGATTCCTGCAAAGCTGTTGTGATTTCAGCATATGAGGCTTCAGTTACTTCTTCTGTCAGTAAATTTTGAAGCAGTGCAAAGGTTTTTGGAGACATAGATGAACATGAGAGCCTTCTTCCTCTGGTCAGTCGTAATTTCCATACTTTCAAAATAAAACTCAGCTCGCATTAAATACGACGACCACCTTTCTGGCTCGGGATTGAAACGATCGAATTGCCAAGACATGTTAGTTTGAGTATACTACAGATCTCAAAATTATTTTATTGTTTTAAATCGTAAATTAGGCTCTTATCTGGGTCTCTGGACGCAATCCAAAGTATCCCACTTCTGACACCACTTTCGTGTTCGTTTTACAGGTCTGCACAAAACTTAAGAGTCTTCAACTTACAAAAGACGTCTTTAATGCTTTACTCAATGCTGGCAGCAGACAACTCAAAATGGTTACACACACACACTGTCTACAGTCAGGATAAACTATATACAAATCATCTCCCTTTCTCCTGTGTAGCGCCACCTGTTGCACGGGAGGAGCAATGGGTCCTCCCACCCCACACAGTCCACCAAACATCACAGGAGGAGGCCCAGAAACACAGAGGTTCTTTCAGGCAGGCTTGGTAGGATCAGTCGGGATGTATTTACAACAGAAGCAAATCACACAAGTTCATTTCAGGCACAAATCAGTGCAGATAGACACACTGATGTAGGATCTTGTAGGATCAGACACAACACATTCCCAATCTGTCACTGGTAAGCCCGACTGATCCGCGCATGGAGACACGAAGGTGCAGAGGATTTCAAACGCAAAGCCCCAATGGCAAACCTGCGATCTTCACAATATATTTCTACTCAATTTCACCAGACCTCAGGGTAAAAGTGAGTATTTGCAGTTTGATCAACAGAGAGAAAGGTCCCTCAGCGAGCAATTCTGAGTTATTCTCTATTCCATCAACAATTTTACAGCAAGGATAAAATATCAGCATAAGATAAGCAATAAGCAATAGGTTTCTTCTGAAGGTGAAGGGGAAGTTTTGTGGAGTTTTATTTTCAGGCCCTGCAGCCAGTCAAACTTACTGAGGTGTAGAATGTTTGCTTGTGTTTGCACGGTGGCGCAGCGGTAGAGTTGCTGCCTCACAGCGCCGGAGACCCGGGTTCGATCCTGACTACGGGCGCTGTCTGTACGGAGTTTGTACGTTCTCCGGGTGCTCCGGTTTCCTCCCACACTCCAAAGACGTGCAGGATTGCAGTTTGATTGGCTTTGGTAAAATTGTAAATTGTCCCTGGTGTGTGTAGGATAGTGTTAGTGTAAGCGGTGATCGCTGGTCGGCGCGGACTCGGTGGGCCGAAGGGCCTGTTTCCCTGCTGTATCTCTAATTAAACTAAATAGTTCCTATTTGTACATGTGGCTTGTAAATTAGGTTTAGGTTAAGGTTTATTACTGTCATGTTTACTGAGGTACAGTGAAAAGCTTTGTCCACAATGGGGTAGAGGTGAATCGGACGGTACCCTAATGGGCCTGTCCCACTTAGCAATGTTTTAGGCCACTGCCGGCGACTGTCATAGTTGTAGCAAGTCGCCGAAAAACCGGCGACAACCTACGACAGCACCTACGTCAGGAGAAGTCAAGCTACACTCATAGAAACATTGAAATATAGAAAATAGGTGCAGGAGGAGGCCATTCGGCCCTTCGAGCCAGCACCGTCATTCATTGTGATCATGGCTGATCGTCCCCAATCAATAACCCGTGCCTGCCTTCTCCCCATATCCCTTGATTCCACTAGCCCCTAGAGCTCTAACTAACTCTCTCTTAAATCCATCCAGAGACTTGGCCTCCACTGCCCTCTGTGGCAGGGAATTCCACAAATTCACAACTCTCTGCGTGAAAAAGTTTTTTCTTACCTCAGTCTTAAATGGCCTCTATTCTAAGACTGTGGCACCTGGTTCATTGGCGTCAAACCCACTGTCGCCAAATGTTTTCAACATTTTTTTGCGCGAATGAGGAGACTACTCTCGGCGAACATCGGCGAACATGTGGGGGCAAATAGGTCGCCTGTGGTTGCCTAAATAATCGCCTAAGTGGGACAGACCCATAACTTATGGAAGGACCGTTCAGAAGGCAAGGCAAGGCAACTTTATTTATATAGCACATTTCATACACGAGGCAGACTCAAAGTGCTTCACATAAAAACATGTCATACAATAAATGAAATAATAAAATGAAATAAAATAGAAGAACGAAAAGAAAAGAAAAGCAAAATTAAAAATGCATTATAAAAAGTGCAAAAGTTAAAAGTGCAATGTAGTTAAGATTTAGCTGAAAGCTAAAGTAAACATAAAAGTTTTCAATCTTGTTTTAAAAGTGGTCAAAGTTGAGGCAAGTCTTAAATCTTCAGGAAGTTTATTCCAGCTATTTGTTGCATAGTAACTAAATCCTGCTTTCCCATGTTTTGTATTTACTCTGGGAATCACTAGCAGATTGGTTTCAGAAGCCTGATTACAGAGGGGAAGATGCTGTTCCTGAGTTTGGTGGTGCGCCCTTTAGTACCTTCTGCCTGATGGTAGCGGCAAGAAGAACGAATGACTGGGGTGGGACAAGTCTTTGAATATATTGGCTGGTTTTCTGAGGCACAGGGAAGTGTAGACACCATCAATATCTCTCGTTTCCCTTATCCCTAACCAGTCTGACAAAGAGTCTAGGCCCGAAACGTCACCCGTTCCTTCTCTCCAGAGATGCTGCCTGTCCCGCCGAGTTAATCCAGTTTTTTGTGCCTATCCTCTGTAGACAGAGAATCACGGATTCATAGAAGTATACAGCATGGAAACAGGCCGCTCGGCCCATCTCGTCCATGCTACCAGGATGGCGTAGCTCAGCATTCATCCAGCACAGCTTTAGTTTAGTTTAGAGATACTGCGTGGAAACAGGCCCTTTGGCAAACCGAGTCCACACTGACCAGCGATCACCCCATATGCTAACACTATCCTACACACACATACACGAGGGACAATTTACAATTAGAGCAAGGCAACTAACCTGCAAACCTGTAAATCTTTGGCGTGTGGGACGAAACCGGAGCATCTGGAGAAAACCCCCGAGGTCACGGGGAGAACGTTCAAACTCCATATAGACAGCACCCGTAATCAGGATCGAACCCGGGTCTCTGGCACAGCCCACTTTACTGCTGCACCACCGTGCCACCATAGTTTTCAATAGACAATAGACAATAGGTGCAGGAGTAGGCCATTTGCCCCATAGAGCCAGCACCGCCATTCAATGGCTGATCATCCCCAATCAGTACCCCGTTCCTGCCTTCTCCCCATATCCCCTGACTCCGCTATCTTTAAAACCCCAATCTAGCTCTCTCTTGAAAGCATCCAGAGAATCTGCCTCCACCGCCCTCTGAGGCAGAGAATTCCACAGACTCACCACTCTCTGTGTGAGAAAAAGTGTTTCCTCGTCTCCGTTCTAAATGGCTTACTCCTTATTCTTAAACTGTGGCCCCTGGTTCTGGACTCCCCCAACATCGGGAACATACATTTTCTACATGAAAGACGCTGTATAAATGTTTTAAAAAGCGTAGCTTTGCAGATGCCCAACGTTTTTCCATTCTGACTACGTAGGCGGTGGGGAGGTGTGTACACAAAAAAAGTTAATTAATCCCTGCTATTTGACACTCTGTTTATAGATATCATTCAATCTTCCAAAATGTGAACAATTTCGGAGATAATCACTGTGGGCGTTTTAATGGAACTGTTTTTTTTTTCCTTTCTCTAAGCTGATTTAACCACTCTCTATAATCACCATTGGGGTCAAGATACTGGAGACACTTTTCATAACCAGACCTCCACAAGTGCCTTGAGTAATTACCCTGAAAGAGATGCCTCGTATAATCCTACCATGCAGTGCTAAAGCATGACAGTAGACAATAGGTGCAGGAGTAGGCCATTCGGCCCTTTGAGCCAGCACCGGCATTCAATGTGATCATGGCTGATCATCCCCAATCAGTACCCCATCCCTGCCTTCTCCCCATATCCCCTGACTCCGCTATTTTTAAGAGCCCTATCTAGCTCTCTCTTGAAAGTATTCAGAGAACCGTCCTCCAGAGAATTCCACAGACTCACAACACTGTGTGTGAAAAAAGTGTTTTCTCGTCTCCGTTCTAAATGGCCTACCCCTTATTCTTAAACTGTGGCCCCTGTTTCTGGACTCCCTCAACATTGGGAACATGATTCCTGCCTCTAGCATGTCCAAACCCTTAATAATCTTACATGTTTCAATAAAATCTTGAAAGTATCCAGAGAACCGGCCTCCACCACCCTCTGAGGCAGAGAATTCCACAGACTCACAACTCTGTGTGTGAAAAAAGTGTTTCCTCGTCTCCGTTCTAAATGGCTTACCCCTTATTCTTAAAGTAAGATGCTTGCCTTCATTGGTCGGGTCATTGGGTCTCGGCAGGTGATGGTGCAGCCCTTGTGTTCTGGTCCAGACCACCACCCAACACCAAAGACATGACACAAAATGCTGGAGTAACTCAGCGGGTTAGGCAGCATCTCTGGAGAAAAAGGAACAGGTGACGTTTCGGGGTCGAGACCCTTCTTCACACTGCACGTGACAGAATATTTTCTTTGGGATTTATACTTTGAGTTCAGTTTATTGTCATGTGACCCGAGGTACAGTGAAAAGCTTTTGTTGCGCGCTATCCAGTCAGCAGAAAGACAATGCATGATTGCATTCGAGCCGTCCACAGTGTACAGATGCATGATAAGGCAAGGCAAGGCAAGGCAACTTTATTTATATAGCACATTTCATACACGAGGCAGACTCAAAGTGCTTCACATAAAAACATGTCATACAATAAAATGAAATAATAAAATGAAATAAAATAGAAGAACTAAAAGAAAAGAAAAGCAAAATTAAAAATGCATTATAAAAAGTGCAAAAGTTAAAAGTGCAATGTAGTTAAGATTTAGCTGAAAGCTAAAGTAAACATAAAAGTTTTCAGTCTTGTTTTAAAAGTGGTCAAAGTTGAGGCAAGTCTTAAACCTTCAGGAAGTTTATTCCAGCTATTTGTTGCATAGTAACTAAATCCTGCTTTCCCATGTTTTGTATTTACTCTGGGAATCACTAGCAGATTGGTTTCAGAAGATCTTAGCGGTCTAGAAGGCTTATATAGTGGAAGCATGTCAGTGATATACTTTGGCCCTAAACCATGTAGTGATTTATAGGTGAGCAGCAGGATTTTAAAATCAATTCTCTGACATACAGGATTTACATAAGGGATAAAGGGAATAATGTTTAGTGCAAGGTAAAGTACGAACAGTGATAGTATGAGGGTCTCCAAAGAGGTAGATAGTAGTTCTGGACTGCTCTCTAGTTGTGGTAGGATGGTTCACTCGCCTGATAACAGCCGGGAAGAAACTGTCCCTGAATCTGGAGGTGTGCGTTTTCACACTTCTGTACCTCTTGCCTGATGGGGGAGGGGAGAAGAGGGAGTTGCCGGGGTGAGACATCCCATCCTTTTCCTCCAGAGATGCTGCCTGACCCGCTGAGTTACCCCGGCATTTGTGCCTATCTATCATAGAACTCTGTGTTTAAGAAGGAACTGCAGATGCTGGAAAATCGAAGGTAGACAAAAGTGCTGGAGAAATTTAGCGGGTGCAGCAGCATCTATGGAGCGAAGGAAAATAGGCAACGTTTCGGGCCGAAACCCTTCTTTAGTTTGAAAGTAGATGATGGAGGGGAAGGCAGCGCCCATAGTCAGGATCGAACCCGGGTCTCTGGTGGTGTGAGGCAACAACTCTACCGCTGCGCCACCGTGCCGCTCCGAATATTCTATATTCTACGCTCTAATCATCTTGCCCCCTATCTTCACGGGGGTTTGTAATGCATAATTAGGCTGTCCATTTCCTTCAATACAGGGGTGTCAATAGACAATAGACAATAGACAATAGGTGCAGGAGTACGCCATTTGGCCCTTCGAGCCAGCACCGCCATTCAATGTGATCATGGCTGATCATCCCCAATCAGTGCCCCATTCCTGCCTTCTCCCCATTGAGAGGGTTGAGAGGGAAGGATAGATGATTCAATCAGCCATGATTGAAAGGTGGAGCATGGACTTGATGGACCGAATGGCCTAATTCTGCTCTTACAACTTATGAACAATAGCAAGCACACTTCCAAAACACTTTGTTGGTTTTAAAGTACTTTGAGATGCCCTGAAAAATCTGTGATTCTTAATGATATGCAAATGCAAGTCATTTTTTCCCCTAGCTAGGCACAAAACGCTGGAGTAACTCAGCGGGACAGGCAGCATCTCTGGAGAAATGGGATAGGTGACGTTTCGGGTCACGGCCCTTCTTCAGACTGAGAGTCGGGGGGGAGAGTGAAATGACATATTCTCCAATGGGATATACTGCATAGAGAGAAATAGAACAAGTGAATGGAAGTGGTGGAGGCAGGTTCGATTTTATCATTTAAAAATAATTTGGAAAGGTATATGGATGGGAAAGGAATGGAGGGTTATGGTCTGAGTGCAGGTAGATGGGACTAGGGGAGAATAAGTGTTCGGCACGGACCTGTAGGGCCGAGATGGCCTGTTTCCGTGCTGTAATTGTTATATGGATATATTATATGGTTATATGAATGAAAGATGTGCAAAAAAGTAAGGATAATAAAGGGAACAGGCCATTGTTAGCTGTGGGTACACAAAAATGCTGGAGAAACTCAGCGGGTGCAGCAGCAGCATTGTTAGCTGAGGGCTAGGTGAAAATGAGTTACAAACAATGAGACGATGTCGAGGCTCCTGAAGGCAAAGGCATGTTCATTTTTAACCATATAACCATATAACAATTACAGCACGGAAACAGGCCATCTCGGCCCTACATGTCCGTGCCGAACAATTATTTTCCTTTAGTCCCACCTGCCTGCACTCATACCATAACCCTCCATTCCCTTCTCATCCATATGCCTATCCAATTTATTTTTAAATGATACCAACGAACCTGCCTTTTATTAAACATCCCGTGAAATTTTGCCATGGAAAAGGTATAATCATCAGTCCAGCAAGTGGAGTACAGCTACTGTAAGTACCACCAACACAGGAGGCTCTTTTAATGTGCGGGGGTGTTTATCCCAACTCAATCAGGAATTTACACGGCAAGGTAACTTGTCTTATCTGGCTAGTGCAGATAACAGCTGGCATTACAGCTGCACTCAGATAAGGTTGGGCTGTCAATGTTTCAGAAGCAGTATTTGACTTTCTGCTGCAAGCCCTCGTCAATCCAGGCTCCTAGATAACGGGAAAGATAGCGAAGTGGTCCAGGGGAGGGCGTTTGGTGGGGCGAGGGTGAAGATCGTTGATTAACCGCAAACACAGTCGCGTGGAGATAGCAACGTGCACGGCAACTGTAGAGCCAGTGGCTTGGCATCATATCCCCACCACCCCCCCTCTAATAATGGATGTGGTGATGCCTCTGCCAAAAATCAATGTGGGCCGGAGTAATGATTTTTCGACTAAAAGGGAAAAAATAAGAATATGGCACAATGGGCTAAGTGTTCGGCTGGCAACCGGAAGGTAGCTGGTTCGAATCCCGCTTGGAGTGCATACTGGCGTTGTGTCCTTGGGCAAGACACTTCACCCATCTTTGCCTGTGTGTGTGAATGTAATTATGTGAAGCACTTTGGGGTCAATGCAAGTTGACTAAAAATGTGCTATATAAATAAAGAAATTTAATTTAATTTTTTTAAAGGTACCAAGATGGAGTTATGATTTAACTCGGAATGTTCTGACTGGCTGAGCATAAATAGGCTCACGGTGGTGCAGCGGTAGAGTTGCTGCCTCACAACGCCAGAGACCCGGGTTCGATCCTGACTACGGGTGTTGTCTGTACGGAGTTTGTACGTTCCCTCTTTGACTGCGTGGATTTTCTCAGTGTGAAAACTCTGGAGGGTTTTTTACACCTCTTTGAATCTGAATCTTGCAAAGTAAAGGGCCTGTCCCACTCTCACGACCTAATTCACAACCTTTTTTACTCGTGGACATTTTTCATCAGGCTAGAAAAAACGCCCCGACCTACTTGATGCCACGAGTATCTACGACTAGCATCACGACCTACCTACGACCTACCTACAACCTCCTACGACCTCGTGACGACCATGCTGCGAGTATGAGTCAAGGGCAAACTCGGCAGAGGTCGTGAATTAGGTCGTGAAAGTGGGACAGGGGCTTCATTTGTAGACCTGTTTGCTGGAAACATAGACAGGCAGGGGAAACACCAGTCCCAAATATTTCCCCCTTTCTTTATGTTTACTTTCAAGTTTAGAGATACAGTGTGGAAACAGGCCCCCTTAGCCCACCGAGTCATCGCCAACCAGCGATCCCCGCACACTAACACTGCCGTACACTAACTGGGGACAATTTACAATTTCACCGAAGCCAATTAGCCTACAAACCTGCACGTTTTTGGAGTGTGGGAGGAAACCGGAGAAACCCAGAGAAAAGCCACACGGTCACGGGGGAGAACGTACAAACTCCGTACAGACAGCGCCCGTGGTCAGGATCGAACCTGGGTCTCTGGCGCTGTCAGGCAGCGACTCTACCGCTGCGCCACCGTGCCGACCCACAGTCGATTAGCTGCCTTGGAGAGAACTTGCAATCAGACAGCTCCCAAGATCAGGATTGAACCCTGGTTACTGGAGCTTGTGTTGCCAGCGCCCGTGGTCAGGATCGAACCCGGGTCCCTGGCGCTGTCAGGCAGCGACTGCCGCTGCCTCCCTGTTTATTTCAGACTCTCAGTATCCACATTGATTGGCCACGACCTGCAATTGGAGTACTGTGGAGGAAGTGGTTTTTGACAGATTGGGAAGATTTGCAGGATGAACAGCTCTGAATACAAGGGCTCCACTTGATGGAGAATAAAGAGAATATTGCAGAACGGAACCTGTTTTCATTAGCAGAAAGAAGATTAAGAGGAGGCGCGGAGAAGGTTATTAAAATGCCAAGAGGCACGGATAATGTAGATGTAAGCGAGTTATTTAACCTGGACACTGATCACAAAGCCGGAGAACAAGAGTACTCATTTTTTTTTTAAAAGCCCCCAAGCCAAGGTTTTATTCCTCCTGTTCACAGACTGCTGGTGGATGGGACATAATTCTGTATCAACGTGCCAAGACCATTTGTGGGGGTGGTTGGGTTGGGTTTAGTGTATTGTCACGTGCAGCAAGGTAAAGTGAACAGCTTTTGTTGCGCGCTAACCAGTCAGCGGAAAGTCAATACATGATTCCAATCGAGCCGTCCGCAGTATACAGGTGCATAATATGGCAATAACGTGAATAATGTTTTAGTGCAAGTTAACATAGAAACATAGATAATAGGTGCAGGAGTAGGACATTCGGCCCTTCGAGCCTGCACCGCCATTCAATATGATCATGGCTGATCATCCAACTCAGTATCCTGTACCTGCCTTCCCTCCATACCCCCGATCCCATTAAAAACATAGAAACATAGAAAATAGGTGCAGGAGCAGGCCATTCGGCCCTTCGAGCCTGCACCGCCATTCAATATGATCATGGCTGATCATCCAACTCAGTATCCTGTACCTGCCTTCTCTCCATACCCCCTGATCCCTTTAGCCACAAGGGCCACCTCTAACTCCCTCTTAAATATAGCCAATTAACTGGCCTCAACCACCTTCTGTGGCAGAGAATTCCACAGATTCACCACTCTCTGTGTGAAAAAAAAAAATTCTCATCTCGGTCCTAAAAGATTTCCCCCTTATCCTCCAACTGTGACCCCTTGTTCTGGACTTCCCCAACATCGGGAACAATCTTCCTGCATCTAGCCTGTCCAACCCCTTAAGAATTTTGTAAGTTTCTATAAGATCCCCCCTAAAGGGTATGAAAGCCAGTGGTCCAAACTAAGAGAGTCTGAGGGTCTCCAATGAGCTAGATGATAGTTCAGGACTTCTCTCTAGTTGTGGTAATCCTTAGCATTTGAGACACAAAATGCGGGTGAGAAGGAATAGGCGACGTTTTGGGACGAGACCCTTCTTCAAACTGATGTGGGGGGGCGGGGGCGGGAAAAGTCCTGGGATGGCAGGACTTTCATATGAAGAAAGACTGGATAGACTCGGCTTGTACACGCTGGAATTCAGAAGATTGAGGGGGGATCTTATAGAAACTTACAAAATTCTTAAGGGGTTGGACAGGCTAGATGCAGGAAGATTGTTCCCGATGTTGGGGAAGTCCAGAACAAGGGGTCACAGTTTAAAGATAAGGGGGAAATCTTTTAGGACCGAGATGAGAAAATCATTTTTTACACAGAGAGTGGTGAATCTGTGGAATTCTCTGCCACAGAAGGTAGTTGAGGCCAGTTCATTGGCTATATTTAAGAGGGAGTTAGATGGGGCCCTTGTGGCTAAAGGGATCAGGGGGTATGGAGAGAAGGCAGGTACAGGATACTGAGTTGGATGATCAGCCATGATCATATCGAATGGCGGTGCAGGCTTGTAGGGCCGAATGGCCTACTCCTGCACCTAATTTCTATGTTTCTATTAGCACAGAGGGGGGGCTGTGAGAGGGGATGTTGCTTAACTGTCTTTGGAGAGAGGAGGAGAACTTCAAGTTAGGCATACCTTGAGGAGATTTTGCAGTGGAGTTGACAAAATGTTTCAGAAAGAACTGCAGATGTTGGAAAAATAGACACAAAATGCTGGAGAAACTCAGCGGGTGAGGCAGCATCCATGGAGATGCTGCCTCGCCTGCCGGGTTTCTCCAGAATTTTGTGTCTACCTTCGATTTTTCCAGCATCTGCAGTTCTTTCTTAAACACTTACCACATGAGATGCCTGTTTAAGAGTCTGATAACAGTCTAAGCAGCGGGTAGAGTCACTGCCTCACAGCGCCAGAGACACGGGTTCAATCCTGACTACGGGCGTTGTCTGTACGGAGTTTGTACGTTCTTCCCGTGACCTGCGTGGGTTTTCTCCGGGTGCTCCGGTTTCCTCCCACACTCCAAAGGCCGTACAGGTTTGTAGGTTAATTGGCTTTGGTATAATTTGTAAGTTGTCCCTAGCGTGTAGGATAGTGCTAGTGTGCGGGGATCACTGGTCGGAGCGGGCTTCTCTGTCTCTGCCTTAAAAATATCCACTGACCTGGCCTCCACAGCCTTCTGTGGCAAATAATTCCGCAGATTCACCACCCTCTGACTAAAGAAATTTCTCCTCATCTCCTTCCTTTGATTCTGAAGCTGTGACCTCTGGTCCCAGACTCTCCCACTAGTGGAAACATCCTCTCCACATGAGTTGGAATTCTACTCTGATCAAAAAGTGATATTCGGAGCTAAGAGCTGACTGCCTAATAGAGATTTCAACCAGCGCTAGTTCCACCAGTCTCAAAGGATATTACAATCAGTCAGTTTCCATTACAGGCAAACAATTTACACTTGTTCTGTGCCCACTTGGCAATGTTTCTCCTCAACATTTAAACGTGGCCAAAAACTGACCCACTGCATCAAAGTCCCGGCACATTTACTCAGGAATAAAATAAAGCCCCTGTCCCACTTTCACGACCTAATTCACGACCTCTGCCGAGTTTGCCCTTGACTCATACTCGGAGCATGGTCGACATAGGTCGCAGGTAGGTCGTAGCAGGTCGTGATGCTAGTCGTAGGTACTCGTGGCATCAAGTAGGTCGGGGCGTTTTTTCTAGCCTGATGAAAAATGTCCACGAGTAAAAAAAGTCATGAATTAGGTCATGAAAGTGGGACAGTTCCTTTAATAATTCCAGGACTTCCAATGGCAAATTATTATCGAGTTTAAAAAAAACTGGGATTCGCATACCACGGTAGATAAAGGACCAGGAGACATCATCTCAGTTAAACCAGCATCTGCAGTTCCTTCTTACACATCTCAGCAGTTTAGTTCAGAGATACAGCGCAGAAACAGGCCCGGGTTCGATCCTGACTACAGGTGCTGTCCCTGTGGAGTTTGTACGTTCTCCCCGTGACCTGCGCGGGTTTTTTCCGGGTGCTCCGGTTTCCTGCCAAACTTTGAAGACGCATAGGTTTGTAAGTTAATTGGCTTCTGTAAATTGTCCCTAGTGTGTGTAGGATAGTGCTAGTATGCGGGGGGGGATTCGGTGGGCCGAAGGGCCTGTTTTTCCGCGCTGTATCTCTAAAGTCTAATTCATTGGGTAATTTTATAAAGCAAATAACAAGTACAAGTTCTTCCCGAATTGAATCTCGATGTTTTTCATTATCGCTAGTATATCGCTAACTGAAGCCTAACTGTGTGAATTCTGTGTTGCAGATGCCTGGAGCACGTTGTTTCCAGTCAGTCTTGACCCGGAACTTCACCCATTCCTTCTCTCCACAGATGCTGCCCGTCCCGCTGAGTTAAGGGCCTGTCCCACTTTCACGACCTAATTCACGACCTTTTCTACTCGTGGACATTTTTCATCAGGCTAGAAAAGAACGCCCCGACCTACTTGATGCCACGAGTACCTACGACTAGCATCACGACTAGCTACGACCTCCTATGACTTCCTACGACCTTGTGACGACCATGCTGCGAGTATGAGTCAAGGGCAAACTCGGCAGAGGTCGTGAATTGGGTCGTGAAAGCGGGTCAGGCCCTTTACTCCAGCTTTTTGTATCAATCTTCAGAATGTGGCTCTTTGGTTTGCAGGGTTTATCTCCCATCAATGATTGTCCCTCCTAGCTGGTTCTAGCTGGTTCAGTCTCAGTCACGCAGTGGCGCAGCGGTAGAGCCACTACCTCACTGCGCCAAGACCCGGGTTCAATCCTGACCTCGGGTGCTGTCTGGATGGTACTTGTACGTTCTCCCCGTGACCACGTGGGTTTTCACCGGGTGCTCCGGTTTCCTCCCTTGTCCCAAAGAGATATGGGTGGAAACCAGAGCCCCCGACGAAGGTTTAATTGGCTTCTGTAAATTGTCCCTAGTGTGTAGGATAGAACTAGTGTACGGGGCTCATGAGTTCATAAGTGATAGGAGCAGAATGACGCCATTCGGCCCATCAAGTCTTCTCCGCCATTCGGCCCATCAAGTTTCACAAGATTCCTTCCTGACTACGGGTGCTGTCTGTATGGAGTTTGTACGTTCTCCCCGTGACCTGCGTGGGTTTTCTCCGGGTGCTCCGGTTTCCTCCCACACTCCAAAGGCGTACAGGTTTGTCAGTTCATCGGCTTCGGTAAAAATTGTAAATTGCCCCCAGTGTGTGTAGGATAGTGTTAGCATACGGTGATCGCTGGTCGGCACGGACTTGGTGGGCCAAAGGGCCTGTTTCCGCCCTTCATTTCTAAACTAAGCTACCTTAATCTAAACAAAGACCATACCCCATAAATCATGGGAATAGAATTAGGCCATTCGGCCCATCAGGTCAACTCCGCCATCCAATCACGGCCTCCTGACCCCATTCTCCTGCCTTCTCCCCTAACCTTCTATCCAAGAAATTGGAGGACCAGCAGGAGACAAGGAGACAAAATGGTTTCAGATATGGAGAGGCGAGGAAAGATATGTAAAGCCCGAGGGAGGGAGTATTTTAGGTAAGGAAGCCACGTGGGATGACAAGGGTGAAAGATAGCTGGCAAAAAAGGAACGTGAGCTGAGAAGACAATCATTGAATCAAACTTGAATATCAAGAGACACTGAATGTAGGTCAAGTTAAATTTATGATGTGTTATTGGAATTCACCTTGATTAATGATGTTAGTAATATTGGCCTCACATTGACAGAGCACAGACTGACAAGAACCAACCAGGTGCAACCAAATGTGTTCTTTAGTCTATTTCTCATTATCATTGACCCACTTTCAATGGGAAAGTACTTAATGTGGGTCTGTATGTCGTAAATCCATGCAAGGATGATGAAAATAGACACAAAATGCTGGAGCAACTCAGTGGGACATGCAGCATCTCGGGAGAGAAGGAATGGGAGATGCCGCCTGTCCCCGCAGAGTTACGCCAGCATTTTAATAGACAATAGACAATCGGTGCAGGAGTAGGCCATTTGGCCCTTTGAGCCAGCACCGCCATTCAATGTGATCATGCCTGATCGTCCACAATCAGTACCCCGTTCCTGCCTTCGCCCCATATCCCCTCACTCCGCTATCTTTAAGAGCCCTATCTAGCTCTCTCTTGAAAGCATCCAGAGAACCTGCCTCCACCGCCCTCTGAGGCAGAGAATTCCACAGACTCACAACTCTCTGTGAGAAAAAATGTTTCTTTGTCTCCGTTCTAAATGGCTTACCCCTTATTCTTAAACTGTGGCCCCTGGTTCTGGGCTCCCCCAACATCGGGAACATGTTTTCTGCCTCTAGTGTGTCCAAGCCCTTAACAATCTTATATGATTCAATGAGATGCCCTCTCATCCTTCTAAACTCCAGAGTGTACATGCCCAGCTGCTCCATTCTCACAGCATATGACAGTCCCACCATCCCGGGAATTAACCTTGTGAACCTACGCTGCACTCCCTCAATAGCAAGAATGTCCTTCCTCAAATTAGGGGAATACTCCAGGTATATCCAGGTAATACACACAATACTCCAGGTGTGGTCTCACTAGGGCTCTGTACAACTGCAGAAGGACCTCTTTGCTCCGATATTCGATTCCTCTTGTTATAAAGGCCAACATGCCATTCGCTTGGGGGGCTGAGGGGAAGGTGACAACGAGGCATACAAACAGAAGAATGAATCAGGAGGACAGTGAAACCACATGATGGGACAGGTTTAGAGGGTTATTATATGTGGAGGAAAAGCAGGCAGGTGGGAGTATTGTAGATGGTACATGTTGGCCAGTATGGGCAGGTTGGGCCAAAGGGCCAGCTGTATGCTATATGGGTCTATACACTGAAGTCTTGCAGTGATTGAGGTCCTTTCCCCTTTTTCTTTACACTTTAGACTTTAGGCTTTAGAGATACAGCACGGAAACAGGCCCTTCGGCCCACCGAGTCCGTGCCGACCAGCGATCCCCCCACACCAGCACTGTCCCACACACACACTGGGGACAATTTACATTTATACCAAGCCAATTAACTTACAAACCTGTACATCTTTGGATCGTGGGAGGAAACCGAAGATCTCGGAGAAAGCCCACGCAGGCCACGGGGGGAACGTACAAACTCCGTACAGACAGCGCCCGTAGTCGGGATCGAACCCGGGTCTCCGGTTCTCCCAACGCTGTGAGGCAGTAATGCTACCCTGCCACCCTAATAAGGCATTTCAGCAGCAGTCAGAACATGAGCAGCTCAGGTAGCTCTGAAGACCAGTCTTTGTGAAGATTTATTGAATGTTTCCACAGTGTTTTGTTTTATGGGCATTGAGATAAGACTGCAATATTATTTCTGCACTTGCCGCAAAAAATATTGCTGTTCAGTTATGAATCAATAGTAATCCACCTCACATCTTTCACCCTAATGACAGTACGCCATGCAATTACCATCGGTAAGGAGAATGCAAGCATTGAAATTGCAGTGTCTAGATTCCTCGGTCTTTTATAGGCCTATAAGGAAATCTTTAACAAAATAAAGCATTTAACAATCACTAAAGAAGTAAATAAATCACTTTGGTCTCACAGTAGCATCTCTGTTGCTGAATTGAAACTTCAGTGTTGCCATCTTTCTCATCTCCTGCCTCTACTTCCTGGGAAGATTACGGAGAGTCGGTTTGCCAAGGAGGACTCTCTCTAACTTCTACAGGTGCACAGTAGAGAGCATGCTGACCGGTTGCATCGTGGCTTGGTTCGGCAACTTGAGCGCCCAGGACATCAGTCTGAAAAAAGGGTTTCAGCCCGAAACGTCGCCTATTTCCTTCGCTCCACAGATGCTGCCTCACCCGCTGAGTTTCTTCAGCATTTTTGTCTACCTTCGATTTTCCAGCATCTGCAGTTCCTTCTTAAACAGGCACATGGACAGGACTGGTTTGGAGGGATATGGGCCAAACGCAGGCAGGTGGGACGAGTGTAGATGGGACATGTTGGCCGGTGTGGGTAAGTTGCGCCGAAGGTCCTGTTTCCCTGCTGTGTCACTCTATGACTCTATTTCACGGATGTGGCTCCGTTAATAAGGAGGAAGCATTTAATCGTAGAGTTGTGTTAGCTCAGCCTTTCTGCCCATTGAATCCATGTTCGCTCATGTTCGAGTTATTTCAACATTCCCATTCCCTGAATCTGTAAGTGTGTGTTTTTAAACATCTGAATTGGGGAGGGGAGAAGAGGGAGTGACCGGTTTTGAGACTGGTAGGTCATAAGGGATAGTAGAAATAGGCCATTTGGCCCATCATGTCTACTCTGCCATTCAATCATAGCTGATCTGTCTCTCCCTCCTAACCCCATTCTCCTGCCTTCTCGACATAGCCTCTGACACCCGCACTAATCAAAAATCTATCTATCTCTGCCTTTAAAAAATCCACTGACTTGGCCTCCACAGCCGTCTGTGGCAAAGCATGGGACGACAGATGGCACAATGGGCTAAGTGTTCGGCTGGCAACCGGAAGGTAGCCGGTTCGAATCCCGCTTGGAGTGCATACTGTCGTTGTGTCCTTGGGCAAGACACTTCACCCACCTTTGCCTGTGTGTGTCCTTGGGCAAGACACTTCACCCACCTTTGCCTGTGTGTGTCCTTGGGCAAGACACTTCACCCACCTTTGCCTGTGTGTGTGGATGTAATTATGTGAAGCACTTTGGGGTCAATGCAAGTTGACTAAAAATGTGCTATATAAATAAAGAAAAAAAAAAAAAAAAAAGAATTCCCTGCTTTTTCGAAAGTAGGGATGAGACACACAGGAGGGGGAGTGACCGGGGTGAGACATGTTCTGCGGAGGCTGGTCCGAGAGGGTTTATCGAGTCGAGACGAGATGCCAGGCATCTTCATGGGGCATCAATGCCCATGAGTCACACCCGCTGACAGGGGAATGTGAACATTTCTGACACGCTCCTCCGAGCTTCAAATCAGCAGCTATCTCTGTCAAAGTCACCTGTCACTGGCGAGACCAACTTGTCGGCACTGGGCCTGGACTCGCTGGAGTTTACACGAATGAGGGGAGGGGGGGGGAACGTCATTGAAACTTACAGAATAGTGAAAGGCCTGGATAGAGTGGATGTGGAGAGGGTGTTTCCACTAGTGGGAGAGTCTAGGACTAGAGGTCACTGCCTCAGAATTAAAGGATGTTCCTTTAGGAAGAATTTCTTCAGTCAGAGGGTGGTGAATCTGTGGAATTCATTGTCACAGACAGCTGTGGAGGCCAAGTCAATGATATTTGTAAGACAGAGATAGATAGATTCTTGATTAGTACGCGTGTCAGAGGTTATGGGGAGAAGGCAGGAGAATGGGGTTAGGAGGGAGAAATAGATCAGCCATGATTGAATGGTGGAGTAGACCTGATGGGCCGAATGGCCTAATTCTATCCCTATTCCTTATGACATTATGGATATTTGTAAGGCAGGGATAGAGAGATTCGTGATTGGTACGTACGTCAGGGGTTATGGGGTGAAGGCAGGAGAATGGGGTTGAGGGGGTAAGATAGATCAGCCATGATTGAATGGTGGAGTAGACTTGATGGGCCGAATGGCCTAATTCTGCTCATGGAACTTAGGAGATGAAGAACCAGGGCGAAGGGCTAATGTGATTGTGGTGAATATTGTTGTTAATAGTTTGCCTACGGATTTTAAGGATTGCTACCTTATAAATAAGGGAAGGTTCCAACAGTAACATAATTTCTGTTTTACTTTTGATGTCCTGCACCAGAAGTGAGAAAAGAAAAATCAAAAAACCAAACCAGATCTATCAATCTGAAGAATGATAGACCAGCCATGATTGAGTGGCGGAGTAGACTAGATGGGCCGAGTGGCCTATTTCTGCTTCTATCACTTATGATCATATGAGCTCCTGGCCTTTAATACGAGTGACTGCCCTGCCTCAGTACCACTTCCCCACACTAACCCCAAGAACTTTCATCACTGGTTGAGTCAACCCATCATCTCCCTTCCTCACGATCTTTACATCCAAAACGCATCTGTTCTGTATTCTGTACCACGCTGTGTTTAGCTTTCCAGCATGCCTTTATTGAATGGCACTGGCTATCTGACCTGGTACATGGAATTTAAATTCCTCGCTCTTATCATCCTGTATCCTGGAGGCCAACGAGTGTAGCTTTGTTGCCGAGCTCTGGCCACAGTTCCACAGTTCCACGAGTCTAACTCCCTGAACTTCCATCCCTCAAACCCATTGTTAGAGATACAGAGCGGAAACAGGCCCTTCGGCCCACCGAGTCCACGCCGACCAGCACGTTAACGCTACCCGACACAAACTGGGGACAATTTGGTATCTGTACATACACCAAGCCAATTAACCTGGGATAGCCACAAAAATCTGG
This sequence comes from Amblyraja radiata, assembly GCF_010909765.2. Taxonomy (NCBI): domain Eukaryota; kingdom Metazoa; phylum Chordata; class Chondrichthyes; order Rajiformes; family Rajidae; genus Amblyraja; species Amblyraja radiata. The sequence goes on from NC_045976.1 coordinate 39,630,338, forward strand.
AGCAACTCAGACTGAAGAAGGGTCTCGACCCGAAACGTCACGCATTCCTTCTCTCCAGAGATGCTGCCTGACCTAAGGTACACAAAATTGCTGGGGAAACTCAGCGGGTGCAGCAGCATCTATGGAGCGAAGGAAATAGGCGACGTTTCGGGCCGAAACCCTTCTTCAGACTGATGGGGGGTGGGGGGGGGGGAAAGAAAGAAGGAAAAGGGGAGGAGGAGGAGGAGCCCGAGGGCAGGCAGATGGGAGGGTGGGAGGAGACAGCTAGAGGGTTAAGGAAGGGGAGGAGACAGCAAGGGCTAGCCAAATTGGGAGAATTCAATGTTAATGCCATAAGGACGCAAGGTCCCCAGACGGAATATGAGGTGCTGTTCCTCCAATTTCCGCTGTTGCTCACTCTGGCAATGGAGGAGACCCAGGACAGAGAGGTCGGATTGGGAATGGGAGGGGGAGTTGAAGTGCTGAGCCACCGGGAGGTCAGGTAGGTTATTGCGGACTGAGCGGAGGTGTTCGGCGAAACGATCGCCCAACCTACGCTTGGTCTCACCGATGTAGATCAGCTGACATCCCCAACCTACGCTTGGTAGCGGAAATTGGAGGAACAGCACCTCATATTCCGTCTGGGGACCTTGCGTCCTTATGGCATTAACATTGAATTCTCCCAATTTGGCTAGCCCTTGCTGTCTCCTCCCTTCCTTAACCCTCTAGCTGTCTCCTCCCACCCTCCCATCCGCCCGCCCTCGGGCTCCTCCTCCTCCTCCCCTTTTCCTTCTTTCTTTCCCCCCCCCACCCCCCATCAGTCTGAAGAAGGGTTTCGGCCCGAAACGTCGCCTATTTCCTTCGCTCCATAGATGCTGCTGCACCCGCTGAGTTTCCCCAGCAATTTTGTGTACCTTCGATATTCCAGCATCTGCAGTTCCCTTTTGAACAACATGCTGCAAGACCTGCTGAGTTACTCCAGCATTTTGTGTCTATCTTCGGTTTAAACCAGCACCAGCCGATACAGGTCCATGGATAGGGCAGGTTTAGAGGGATATGGGACAAATGCAGGCAAGTGGGTCTGGAGTAGATGTGATATATTGGCTGGTATGGGCATGCTGGGCCAAAGGGCCTGTTTCCACATTTTATCAGTACAGAACATTGGTGTTCGCTCACACCAGAGGTGGCCCTTTACCTGTTTCTATCCATCCCAGAACCAGTGCAAGGATGCTGATTAAGACATTAATCAAAGTAACGATTGCGCAGCGGTAGAGTTGCTGCCCGACAACGCTAGCAGCGCCGGAGACCCGCGTTCCATCCCGACTACGGGTGCCGTCTGTACAGAGTTTGTACATTCCCCCCGTGACCTGGGTGGGTTTTGTCCGAGATCTTCGGTTTCCTCCCACACTCCAAAGGCGTACAGGTTTGTAGGTAAATCGGCCTGGTGTATGTGGACATTGTTCCTAGTGTGTGTAGGATGGAAACATAGAACATAGTTGCAGGAGTAGGCCATTCGGCCCTTCGAGCCTGCACCGCCATTCAATATGATCATGCCTGATCATCCAACTCAGTATCCTGTACCTGCCTTCTCTCCATACCCCCTGATCCCTTTAGCCACAAGGGCCACATCTAACTCCCTCTTAAATATAGCCAATGAACTGGCCTCAACTACCTTCTGTGGCAGAGAATTCCACAGATTCACCACTCTCTGTGTGAAAAATCTCGGTCCGAAAAGATTTCCCCCTTATCCTTAAATAGTGTTAACGTGCGGGGATCGCTGGTCGGTGCGGACTCGGTGGGCCGAAGGGCCTGTTTCTCGCGCTGTATCTCTAAAACTAAACTGGAAACAAACGCTCACATTCAGGGAAGAAACACATTGGACATCTGGGATGCCGATGTTACGATGACGTTGGTGTATTGTGAATTGCTTTGTGGAGCCAGAGAATAAATAGCCCTGATTCCAAGTGCCCAGTGGCGCCAATGCACCAGTACAATAAGCTCGTACAAGTAAATATTTACCGGATCAGAGTGGCTGAGACTCCACTGTACGCAAAAGCTGACAGAACCTTCTGAGTGTCTTGCAGGAGAAAATGTGCTCCTTTACAGATCAGTGTCGCAGACTCCTTGAGTTCGCCCAAGAAATACCGCACGTGAGAATGAGAATCGGTGATGAATCACATCACGAGGCCGCTGTCATTACCACTGCTTCTAGTTACTCCCAGCAACTGACTTGGTCTCCAAAGCAAAGACAACCTCGCACCATCCCCTCCACAACGAGAGAGCGGTCCTGAACTACCTACCACCTAACTCAGCCGAGAGCCTCGGACAATCCTTGATCGGACTTTATCTTGCACTGAATATTATTCACGTTATTCCCTTTATCCTGTATCTGTACACTGTGGATGGCTGGATTGTAATCACCTATTGTCTTTCCGCTGACTGGTCAACACGCAACAAGAGCTTTTCAAGTTCAAGTGAGTTTATTGTCATGTGTCCCTGTATAGGACAATGAAATTCTTGCTTTGCTTCAGCACCCAGAACATAATAGGCATTTACTACAAAACAGATCAGTGTGTCCATATACCATAATATAAATATATACACACATGAATAAATAACATGATCAAGTGCAAATAACAGATAATTGGTTAATAATCAGAGTTTTGTCCGAGCCAGGTTTAATAGCCTGATGGCTGTGGGGAAGTAGCTATTCCTGAACCTGGTCGTTGCAGTCTTCAGGCTCCTGTACCTTCTACCTGAAGGTAGCAGGGAGATGAGTGTGTGGCCAGGATGGTGTGGGTCCTTGATGACGCTGCCAGCCTTTTTGAGGCAGCGACTGCGATAAATCCCCTCGATGGAAGGAAGGTCAGAGCCGATGATGGACTGGGCAGTGTTTACTACTTTTTGTAGTCTTTTCCTCTCCAGGGCGCTCAAGTTGCCGAACCAAGCCACGGTGCAACCGGTCAGCATGCTCTCTACTGTGCACCTGTAGAAGTTAGAGAGAGTCCTCCTTGACAAACCGACTCTCCGTAATCTTCTCAGGAAGTAGAGGCGCTGATGTGCTTTCTTGATGATTTCACTGTACCTCAGTACACGTGACAGTAAACTAAACTGAACTCAACCAGTCTCTCACTTCTTCTGAACACGGTTGGTGTGCATCTATTTCTCCCACTGCCTACCCAGCACGTCCCCCCACCCACTCCCCCTCGGTAATATAGGAGCAGAATTAGGATAGTCGGCCCATCGAGTTTACTCCGCCTTTCGATCATGGTTGATCTACTTTCTCTTGCAACCCCATTCTCCTGCCTTCTCCCCATAGCCCTCTGATGCCCTTAAGATCCTCAAGATCCTAGCAATCTCCTCTTTAAATATACCCAGTATCTTTCTTCCACAGCCGCCTGCAGCAATTCACCACAGCGGTAGAGTTAATGCACCAGAGACCTGGGTTCGATCCTGACTACGGGTGCTGTCTGTGCGGAGTGTTCACGTTCTCCCTGTGACCTGCGTAGGTTTTCTCCTTGAGCTCCGGTTTCCTCCCACACTCCAAAGACGTGCTGGTGTGTAGGTGAATTGGCTTCTGTAAATTACTCCACGTGTGTAGGGGTAGAAATAGTGTACGGGGTGATCATTGGTCGGAGCGGGCTAGGTCTGTTTTCATGCTGTATCTCTAAACTAATCCATATTCACCAATAACTAAAAATAGACGCAAAAAGCTAGAGTAACTCAGCGGGTCAGACAGCATCTCTGGGGAAAAGGAATAGGTGACGTTTCGGGTCGAGACCCTTCATCAAGAACTAGACAAGTTTCATTGACGCATACAGAATAGTGAAAGGCCTGGGTAGAGTGGATGTGGAGAGGATGTTTCCACTAGTGGGAGTGTCTAGGACTAGAGGTCATAGCGTCAGAATTAAAGGACGTTCTTTTATGAAGATGAGGAGAAATTTCTTCAGTCAGAGGGTGGTGAATCTATGGAATTCTTTGTCACAGAAGGCTGTGGATATTTTTAAGGCAGAGATACTATAGATAGATTCTCGATTAATATGGGTATCAGAGGTTATGGGGAGAATAGACACTAGGTGCAGGAGTAGACCATTGGGCCCCTCGAGCCAGCACCACCATGGCTGATCATCCACAATCTCGTTCCTGCCTTCTCCCCGTATCCCCTGACTCCGCTATCTCTAAGAGCTCTGTCTAGCTCTCTCTTGAAAGTATCCAGAGTACCGGCCTCCACCGCCCTCTGAGGCAGAGAATTCCACACTCACAACTCTCTGTGTGAAAAAGTGTTTCCTCATCTCCGTTCAGGAAGGAGAATGGGGTTAGGAGGGAGAGATAGATCAGCCATGATTGAATGGCGGAGTGGACTTGACCTTATGACAATTGGAAAAAAAAGATAAATGGTACTGTCTGGGACTTTACACCCCACTATTCTTATTTCTCAGTCTGAAGAAGGGTCTCGACCCGAAACGTCACCTATTCCTTCTCTCCACAGATGCTGCCTGCCCATCTGAGTGACTCCAGCTCTTTGCATCTATCATCCGTTTACTCCAGCAACTGCAGTTGCTTCCTACACAAGGGGATGTCAAGACGGGGCAACAGAGAAGATGTCCACAGAAGGTCATTATAAATCAGATCACAGAGCCACAGAGCGGGGAGAAGCATTACAATGAAGTCTGAACATCAAGCACTCATGCTGTGAGTGCCTCTGGTGTAGAATGCATTGGATACATAAATAGATGAAAGAACAGCAGTGGAGGATAGATAACCTTGAGATATCAGCAGTCAATAGTCTGATTCCCACCTGTGGCAAATCTTCAACCTTCTTTTGTTGATGCTGGAATTCTGGAGCAACATTACCTCTTAAAGATCGGCATGCAAAAAGATGACCTCTGCAAGTTTTTACTATGTACATTCTGGACATGTCCCAAATTTATTTGTTGAACAATAAAAGTTCTCTTAACTTAGGGGCTTGGGTCTCTATGGGTCTCGTTAGCATTGAATTGACTCGAAGACTGAGGTAGAGTTGCTGCCTCACAGCGCCAGAGACCCGGGTTCGATCCCGACCACGGGCGCTTGCCCGCACGGAGTTTGTACGTTCCTCCCGTGACCCGCGTGGGTTTTCTCCGTGACCTTTGGTTTCCTCCCACACTCCAAAGACGTGCAGGTTTGTCGGTTAATGGGCTTAGTGTGAATGTAAATGTATGAATGTAGTATGAAAAAATTGCCCCTAGTGTGCGTGGGATAGTGTTAATGTGCGGGGATCGCTGGTCGGTGCGGACTCGGGGCGGAGGTCCTGTTTCCGCGCTGTATCTCTTAAAAAATGGGAAAAAAGAAACTAAAAAGTTTCTGTTGATCTGAAGTGAGATTAATAAAACAACTGTTTAAAAGCCCTGTCCCACGGTACGACTTCATTCAAGAGCTCTCCCCGAGTTTGCCCTGATTCAAACTCGGAGATTTATGGTAATACTCAGGGCTCTCGTGGACATTTTTCAACGTTGAAAAATCTTCACGAGCTTACCGCGTTTCCTGACTACCTGCCGTTAGCGTTACGAGCTGTCGCCGAGCTCCGACGTACCCGCTACGGTCATTCTACCTGCTTACCACGAGTTTGATTTTTTTTTTAACTCGGGAGAGCTCTTGGAATGAACTCGTACAGTGGGACAGGGATTTAAGAAAGAACTGCTGATGCTGGAAAAATCGAAGGTAGTGAAATGAGACAAGGTAGGTTGAGCCAAATTATTTTTATTGACAACAGACAGAAACACGTAAAACGGCGTACCTAGTCCAGCTAACGGACACAGCTCCTACCGATGGGGAGCAGCGCTAATAACGCACTAAAACCCGCGTACGAAACCCCGCGTGACAATGCCGACCAATGACGAGGGTTCTGGCTTCCCAGCCCCACCACTAGGTGCCGCTACAGTAGACAAAAATGCTGGAGAAACTCAGCGGGTGAGGCAGCATCTATGGAGAGAAGGAATAGGTGACGTTTCGGGTCGAGACCCTTCTTCAGACTGATGTGGGGAGGTCGGGAAAAAGAAAGGAAGAGGCGGAGACAGTGGGCTGTGGGAGAGCTGGGGGAGGGGGGGGGGAACGAGGGAGAAAGCAGGGAGTACCTGAAATTAGAGAAGTTAATGTTCATCCCACTGGGGTGAAAACTACCCAAGCGAAATATGAGGTGCTGCTCCTCCAATTTGCGCTGGGCCTCACTCTGGCCATGGAGGAGGCCCAGGACCGAAAGGTCGGATTAGGAATGGGAGGGGGAGTTGAAGTGCTGGGCCACCGGGAGATCAGGTTGGTTATTGCGAACTGAGCTGAGGTGTTCTGAGTTGGATGATCAGCCATGATCATATTGAATGGCGGTGCAGGCTCAAAGGGCCAAATGGCCTACTCCTGCACCTATTTTCTATGTTTCTATGTTCTCAACCCGAAACGTCGCCTATTCCTTCTCTCCATAGATGCTGCCTCACCCGCTGAGTTTCTCCAGCATTTTTGCTAACTTTTAATAAAACAACTAGTTTTCTCAAACCCTCTCTGCCTGAACCCTTTGGTCTCAAGACCCTTCCAATGTAACATAACACACTACAGAGCAGAAAGCAAAATACCTGTAGGCGAGGAATTAGAGTATCATATTTTCTTCTCTCTTCACCCACCCATTTCTTAAATGAAGCTTCTGAAACTTGCTCTTTGTATTTGTCAGGAACATTTGAAGGTGAGCTGCTAAACGTGGAGGTGAAGGCAAATGTCCCCTAAGTATTGCTGACTGAATGAGACTGAGAAATTAGGTAGACAACAAATGCTGAGGTAGTTCTATCCTTATTCTGATCATAAAGTGTCAGCTCTAGGTGAAAATAACATATCTAAGCCCAGCCCCCCTGCGAATGGCAAGGAATCATCTTGGTAATAATAATTAATAAAAGTATTGAAAGTCATCGGTGTCAGTTCGAGAGAAATTGTGAGAGGAAGGATGAGTGGGTCGGCGTAGGAAGGAACTGCAGATGCCAAGTCAAGTCAAGTTTATTCGTCACATACACATACGAGATGTGCAGTGAAATGAAAAGTGGCAATGCTCGCGGACTTTGAGCAAAAATACAAACAAACAACCAAACAAATTACAAACAGAATGTAACAGAATCACATTATTTTTCATATTAAATATTGTGGGCTGAAGGAAAAAGGGAAAAAACAGCAATTTTAAAGAAAGTGATAGAGTGGTTCAGTAAAGTTAGTCCCTGGTGAGATAGGAGTTTACAGTCCTAACAGCCTCTGGGAAGAAACTTCTTCTTAACCTCTCCGTTCTCACCGCAGGGCAACGGAGGCGTTTGCCCGACCGTAGCAGCTGGAACAGTCCATTGCTGGGGTGGAAGGGGTCTCCCATGATCTTGTTGGCTCTGGAGTTGCACCTCCTGATATATAGTTCCTGCAGGGGGGACGAGTGAAGTTCCCATAGTGCGTTCGGCCGAACGCACTACTCTCTGCAGAGCCTTCTTGTCCTGGACAGAGCAGTTCCCAAACCAGATTGCAATATTTCCGGACAAGATGCTTTCCACAGCCGCTGGGTAGAAGCACTGGAGATGCTGGTTTAAACCGAAGATAGACGCAAGATGCTGAAGTAACTCAGCGGGCCAGGCAGCATCTCTGGGGAGAAGGAATGGGTGACGTTTCGGGTCGAGACCCTTCTTCGGTAGTTTGGTACTGTGTTTAGCCCAACAGTGGGGAAAGATGATGGCCAACAGAGAGCGGCACGGTGGCGCAGCGGTAGAGTTGCCGCCTCACAGCGTCGGAGACCCAGGTTCGATCCCGACCACGGGCGCTGTCTGAACGGAGTTTGCACGTTCTCCCCGTGACCTGCGTGGGTTTTCTCCGAGATCTTCAGTTTCCTCCCACACTCCAAAGACGTGCAGGTTTGCATGTTAATTGGGTTTGGGGGAAATTGTAATTGTCCCTAGTATGTGTAGGATGATGCTAGTTTGTGGGGACCGTTGGTATGGATTCGGTGGGCCGAAGGGCCTGTTTCCACACTGTATCTCTAAAGTAACATAAACTAAAGTAAATGACTTTAGTCCTGTTTGCGATTTATTAACCAGTGGATGGAATTTTAACCCATTTTCTAACAACTGCTTGCGATGGTAGATATGACTGATTCAGCACTAGAAAGATCTACTGCAATGCCACCTAGAGGAATAACAGGTGCTTTTGTGGAGAAAATCAGTAGATCCTGACTCAAATTCCCTACGGTAGAAACAAGACACAAAATACTGGAGTAACAAGGGATAAAGCAGCATCTCTGGAGAACATGGGCAGGTGATATTTTGGGGTTGGCAGTGTGAAGAGGGATCCCGACCTGAAACGTCACCCGTCCACCTTCTCCAGGGGTCCCGACCCCAAACGTCCACCTATCCATGTTCTGCGGAGATGCTACTTGACCCGTTACTCCAGCACTTTGCATCTTTTTTTTGTTGTAAACCAGCATCTGCAGTTCCTTGTTTCTACAAGTCTTGGGAGAATTCAGCGGGTCAATTATCAAATGTCTATTCATGTTCTCCAGAGATGCTGCCTGACCCGCAGAATTACTCCAGCACCTTGGGTCTTTTCTCTGCTGTAAACCAGCATCTGCAGTTTCTTTTGTCACTTCTTCTTCACTTTGGTCGATTGTCTCTGAATCATTCTCATCAGAGCAGCCGCAAGGAACTGCATGTTATGATATATCTTTTAAAAAAGGGCCACAAGGCAGTGATCCCGGCTTCACTCCAACAGAAGTACTTTAATCTATATACATACAGAGACCATCGAGATGAGTACAGTCGGCACCGATTCGTAAGTTAAACTAGAACGTAACATGACTGCCTGCATGCACGAGGTGGTGGTGGTGTGGGAAACCTGACAAGGATTATAGATCAGGTATCAGCAGATAAAACAGACATGGATCACATCAGCAATACTGTTTGATCTACACTGCAGACATTGGAATCGAAACACAAAGTCCAGGAGCAACTCAGCAGGTCAGGCAGCATCTGTGGAAGGCAATAAAAAGGTGGCATTTTGGGTCAGGGCACAAAGGGACTTATCTACACTAATCTAAACCAAGCCCAAATCCCACAAGTGATAGGAGTAGAAGTAGGCCATTCGGCCCATCAAGTCTACTCCGCCATTCAATCATGGCTGATCTATTTTTCCCTTTTAACCCCACTCTCCTGCCTTCTCCCCATAACCTCTGACACTTGTACTAATCAAGAATCTGCCGAAAAATATCCACTGAAGGCCTCATAGCCTTCTGTGGCAATGTATTCCACAGATACACCACCCTCTGACCAAAGAAATGTCTCCTCATCTCCTTCCTAAAAGAACATCCTTTAATTCTGAGGCTGTGAACTCTGGTCCTAAACGCTCCCACTGGTGGTGACATAATCTCCACATCCACTCTATCCAGGCCTTTCATTATCCTGTATGTTTCAATGAGGTCCCCCCCCCACTCTTCTAAACTCCAGCGAGTACAGGCCCAGAGCCGACAAACGCTCATCATACGTTAACCCACTCATTCCTGGGATCTTTCTTGTAAACCTCCTCTGGACCCTCTCCAGAGTCGACAGATTCTTCCTCCGATATGGCGCCCAAAATTGCGCCCAATATTCCAAACGTGGCCTGACCAGCGCCTTGTAGAGCCTCAGCTTACATCCCTGTTTTTGTATGCAGGTGTTACATCTTACGCCGGGCGATCTGGCCTTCCTCAAGACTTGCAAACCTTTAAAGACCATTGTATTGATATTTTCCCCTTAATTAGATCTCTCCACGAGAAATGAATTGGTGGAAAATAAATAACATTTTACTTCAGGCAGTTGTAAGACATGGGCTATCTCTTGTCTTTGTGTGCGACGTTGCTCTCTGTGCTATTAATAGCTCGGGCTCATTAAAAATTGAAGGATTTTGTGTGCATAAACTTGTCGCATAGTTACTTAAGTATTGGATTAAAAATTAATTATTTAACTGGTAACTCTGATTTGTTCATAGTCCAAGAAGCCATAACTCAGCAGAGACACGCAACATTTGGTGAAGCAATATTCAGTAAACTGCTCCATTTTATTTCAAAATACTGCATTCAATGGGCCACCAAAATGGAGTTGCAAAAATCCAGTCGCAACTGAGGAACACAATTTTTTTTTAACATTTCAAAAACAAACTTTATTCAGATTGAAATATATATACAAATCAAAATCGGTGGCAGGGGGGGGGGGGGGGGGGGGGGGCGGAGCAGCGGTAGAGTTGCTGCTTCGATCCTGACTCCGGGTGCTTGCCTGTTCGGGGTTTGTACGTTCTCCCCGTGACATGCGTGCGTAGGAGTGGAGCATTCTCGTCAAACCTCCTCTGGAATCTCCCCAACGCCAGCACATCCTTCCTCAAAGCCTGGGCACAGTTGAGTTTGCACGATTCTCCCCGTGACCCGCATGGATTTTTACATACGAGATCTTCGGTTTCCTCCCACACTCCAAAGACGTGCCGGTTTGTAGGTTAATTGGCTTGGTACAACAAATGTAAATTGCCCCTAGTGTGTGCATGTAGGTTAGTCTTAATATGGGGTGGGCGGGAGTTTGCAACCTTCACGTGGTCCGGCCTGTTTCGACAAATGCAATCAACCTGGCGTGCACAATCAAATAGAACAAGTTGTCCTACAACTTTAGACTGTGCACGCCATACGCAAGAAGAAGAAGAAGTGCTAATATGCGGGGATCGCTGGTCGGTACGGACTCGGTGGGCCGAAGGGCCTGTTTCCACGCCGTATTTCTAACCTAAACTAAACACAAACTGTGTAAACATTCTTCATCCTTTCCCAGGGTCTATACATTCAATAATTTTGTCGTTTAATAGTGTTTGTACCTATCTTTAAAGAAAACACCCTTGCCACAGAGGGCACAGCCTCAGCATAAAAGGACGTACCCCGAGGGTTGGTCAAGACTATAAATAATGATCTCCTTTTCTTTTTTTATTTTATTTTATTTTCTCTATTCTCTCTCTCAACTTTCTTCATTTACTCGTTTTCTTTTTTCACACACTATATATTTCACATCTTTCTATCCTTTACTATCTAACTTCTTTTTCTTATTCTAATCTTTTTTCAGTGTAATAAAAAAAAAAAAAAAGAAGTTGTACATAAAATGTATTATGAAAATATATATTAGGCACTTTGGTGCCATATGACTGTACTTACTTCTAATAAAATAAAATATTAAAAAAAAAATAAAAGGACGTACCCTCAGAATGGAGATGGGGGAATTTCTTCAGCCACAGAGCGGTGAATCTGTGGAATTCATTGCCACAGATGGCAGTGAAGGACAAGCCATGGGATATAATTGAAGTGGAGATTGATAGATTCTTGATTAGTGCGGGTGGCAGGGGTTACGTGGAGAAGGCAGGAGAATGGGGTTGCGAGGGAACGATAGATCAGCCATGATTGAATGGCGGAGTAGACTTGATGGGCCGAATGGCCTAATTCTATTCCCATGATTCATGGGATATGGTCTTTGTTTAGATTAAAGTAGGTTTGTTTACAAATGCAGCGCTGAAACAGACCCTTCAGCCCACCGAGTCCGCGCTGACCAGCGATCACCGTATGCTAACGCTACCCTACGCACACTAGGGGCAATTTACAATATTTACCGCAGCCAATTAACCTACAAACCTGTACGCCTTTGGAGTGTGGGAGGAAACCGGAGCACTCGGAGCAAACCCACGCGGGTCACGGGGAGAACGTACAAACTCCGTACAGTCAGCGCCCGTGGTCAGGATGGAACCCGGGTCTCTGGCGCTGTGAGGCAGCAACTCTACTGCTGGGCCAACGTGACGCCCCATTGCTTCAGTATCATTGCTTGTTGTCTATGGAACATGTACATGTTGCTCTAACGTGGAACAGCTGGCACCACATAAGCCACTGGCACGGTACAATATGAATCAATTACCTCTCTGCAGCGAATCATCTGAACAATTAAAGGATGGGTGGGTGTAATTGCAATCTGCAGTCTCATCATGGGCATATTACAAAGTCATTAGGACCCCTCTGCATCAAATATGATCAGATCAATCATCCAACTTAGCGCAGAGATACATAAACAAAAATAACTGCCTTGGTTCTCCGGGTCTTGATGGAATTGAATAGACTTGGAGGGCGGCACAGTTATGCAGCGGTAGAGTTGCTGCCTCACAGTGTCAGAGATCCAGGTTCGATCCTGACGATGGGCGCTGTCTGTACGGTGTTTATATGTACTCCCTGTGACCACGTGGGTTTTCTCCGAGTGCTCCGGTTTCCTTCCACACTCCAAAGGCGTACAGGTTTGTAGGATAATTGGCTCTGGTACCATTGTAAATTAGACATTAGACAATAGGTGCAGGAATAGGCCATTCGGCCCTTCGAGCCAGCACCCTAGTGTGTGTCGGATAGTGTTAGCGTACGGGATGATCGCTGGTCGGCAGGCCAAAAAAGGGGTGTGTCTCTATCCTAAATTAAATTAATCATGCTGACTATCTAAGCTAGTCCCATTTGCCTGCATTTGGCCTATATTCCTCTAATCCTTGATACTAGGTGCTGGAGTAACTCAGCAGGTCACACTGCATGTCTGGAGAACATGGATAGATGAATTTTGGGTTTATTCCGGCATGAAACGTCACCTATCCATGTTCTCCAGAGATGCTGCCTGACCCGCTGAGTTACTCCAGCACTCTGTGAAACCTCACCTATCCATGTTCTCCACAGATGCTGCCTGACCCGCTGAGTTACTCCAGCACTCTGTGAAACGTCACCTATCCATGTTCTCCAGAGATGCTGCCTGACCCGCTGAGTTACTCCAGCACTCTGTGAAACGTCACCTATCCATGTTCTCCACAGATGATGCCTGACCCGCTGAGTTACTCCAGCACTTTGTCTCTTTTTGAATACATTGTGTACTCCTGATATCTACATGATAAGGTGTTGATTTGGGTCAGGACCCGTTCCCATTCGTGTTCTCCATAGATGCTGCTTGACCCACTCCAGCACATTGTATCTTTTTTTTTAAATAAACCAGCATCTGCAGTTCCTTCTTTCTACATGAATAGGTAATAGATTCAGGTTGGGGCCTTGCTTCAGATTCCAAGACCTATTCATGTTCTCCAGAGATGCTGCCTGACTCGCTGAGTGACTCCAGCAATTTGTCTCCTTTTGTGCAAACCAGCACCTGCAGTTCCTTTTGTCTCTCACAGCCACTCTTCTCCATGTAGCTGTCAGAAGTCTTGCAGCGGCTGTTATTCCACCCGCCTCAACTACTTTCTCTGACAGCACCTTCCATCACTCAACAGGAACAGCATTACTACAAATTATCATGTGGCTTCAATCATTAAAATACCTTTTATGACCTACAGGTGAATCTCCCAAAGAACTCTTGCCACCATTAATATCAATTGTGGCTCTTTTCTTGTCTCCCCCCCGAGGCAGCTCTGCTATGAATTCATCCAGCGCGTTCCACAAGCAGCATTTAAAAATAGTGGCTGGTGTGTGGTTAAGTGCACTAGAGGCTGTTACCCACCACGCTGGTGTTCTGGAGACCGCAAAAGGTTTCTTTGGCCCGGAGTCAAACACTTTCATTGTAAAGCTACCTGCAGACAGGCCAGGCATGGGCTAAGTGGGAGCCTGTTGTGGACAGGTGGACAGTGTATTGCACTTCACAGCTCTGCTACCAGAGGCTTGTAGAGAGAGGATGGAAGGAGGGGTGTGGGGGGGGGGGGGGGGGGGGTGGCAGGGTCAGAGATGCCAATTAAGTACAAAACTGCACTCCATCTTATCGATTCGCGCGCGGCTTGTTCCAGGCGAGACTCAAAACGAGGGGGAAAAATCCATACGCTCAAAGGCGGCAGAAGTTGTGGCAACTCTAAAACAGAGAGTGACCAGCTTCAACTTAGTATAACTTTAGTTTAGTTTAGAGATACAGCGCGGAAACAGGCCCTTCAGCTCACCCTTCTGGTCCGAGCCGACCAGCAATCCCCGCACATTGACACTATCCTACACACACACACACACACAAGGGACAATTTTTACATTTACCTAGCCAATTAAGCTACAAAACCTGTACGTCTTTGGAGTATGGGAGGAAACCGAAGATCCCGGCGAAAACCCACGAAGGTCATGGGGAGAACATGCAAACTCTGTACAGACAGCGCCTGTAGTCGGGATTGAGCAGGGGTCTCTGGCGCTGCATTGGCTGAAGTATGACAAACCTATCCCCATAGTCGCCGCATGGGATGCTACCTATTACTAGATTTTTGTCACTCCTCCATCTCGCTGCTCCTGCCCGACAGAAGGTAAAGCCACCAGACTCAGGAACAGCTTATATATATATATATATACACACAGTGGTTTGCAAAAGTTTTCATACCTCTTGAATTTTTCTGGAGATGTGCGTTTTCACACTTCTATACCTTTTTCCCGCTGCTTTGTGAAATAGCTTGCATGCAACAGTCAAAAGATTGTCCATGTCAGAGCAGAATTAGGCCATTCGGCCCATCAAGCCTACTCCACCATTCAATCATGGCTGATCTATCTCTCCCTCTCCTGCCTTGTCCCCGTAACCTTTCGCGCCCTTACCAATCGAGAACTTGTCCAGCTCCGCTTAACGATACCCAGTGACTTGGCCTCCACAGCCGCCTGCAGCAATGAATTCCACACTTCCACCACCCTCTGAGTGAAGAAATTCCTCCCCATCTCCTTTCTAAAGGTACGTCCTTTTATTCTGCCTCGAGTCTTGTGTACAATATCAGGGCGGTTACGTGAGGCATGGCGTGGTTTGGCAAATGGCCAAACTGCAGACCTGTGCCGGATTTGTGTCAGGTTTGTGTGAAGGAGGCAAATCCATTTAAAATCGCGTGTTCTACGGTGTACAGGCAATAACGGAATAGTTTATCGCCACTTGCGACAAGTCACGGTACAATTCTTTGCTTGCCTACACAAGGTATGCAAATAGTGGCCACATAGAGGGCACTGACAACGTTACAACGTACGCCGGCTGGCTCCTCCTTTGTTCTTCCCCCTCCCCCCCCCACCCATCCACGTCGGGTCTCCTTTGTTCTTCCCCCACCCCCCCTGATGGTAGTTCCCCCGCACCCTCTTCGATCGACCCCCCCCCCCCACGGGACAACACGCGAGTCTCACAATCCGACCCACGCGTAGAGATTAGACACAGTTCAAGGGGATGTACGGTTCACTTACATTAATGTTGTGAAGAGGGGAAGACTAGCGTACAAATTAATTGGGATGGAGGGAGGCAGATGCAACACAATGATAGTAATCACTGCCCGTGTAATATCGCCTCCAAGTTGAGGTAAAGGATAATTACGTGGTTCGAGAACTGCGCTTTTTACCGTTTGACATCCAGCAGCAAGATTGTGAAGTTGAAAACCAACGCCTATCTTGGCTGCGGATTGCAGTGTTCTTTTACTTCCAGGAGAGCTGACGGTGTCAGTGTGAGAATATGGACACAAAACGCTGGAGTAACTCAGCGGGACCGGCAGCATCTCTGGGGAGAAGGAACGGGAGACGTTTCGGGTCGACACCCTTCGTCAGACTGAGAGTCAGGGGAGAGGGGACCGAGAGATATAGACGGCGATGTAGAGAGATGCAAATCAAATGAATGAAAGACGTGCAAAAAGCAACGATGATCAAAGGAAAGGCAGAGCCCACAATCGTCCATTGTTGGCTGTGGGCTAGGTGATAACGAGTTTATTTATCGTTTCTTGGGCCTCGACCCGAAACGTCACCCATTCCTTCTCTCCAGAGATGCTGCCTGTCCCGCTGAGTTACTCCAGCGTTTTGGGTCTATCTTCGGTTTAAACCAGCATCCTGCACTCTCAGCGTGAGAGTGTGACACTGTGTAAACAGGGACACAAGTGTTTCACCCAAACGCAACACAACCGGTTAATTGACCCTCGCGTGTAGGACAGAACTAGTGTACGGGGGATCGCTGGTCGGCGTGGATTCGCTGGGCTTGTTTCCACGCCATATCACTAAACTAAAATCCCACAACGTTTAAGGAGCCAGGCACCATTCAAGAGAGACCAGCCCCATTCACCTTCCTACACATTCATTCTTCACTTTACTTTGAAGATACATTAGAGTGGAAACAGGCCCTTCGGCCCACCGAGGCCGTGCCGACCAGCGATCACCCCACAGACTTGCACAATCCCGCACACACTAGGGACAAGGTATAATTTACGGCAGCCAATAAACTTACCAACCCGTACGTCATTGGAGCGTGGGCGGAAACCGGAGCACCCGGAGACGACAAAGGCGGTCATGGGGAGAACGTACAAACTCTGCACAGACCGTGGTCAGGATCGAACCCAGGTCTCTAGCGCTGTGAGGCAGCAACTCTACCGCTGCACCACCGTGCTGCCTGATGCTGACTTACTATCACCACCTTAAGAACAATTTGAACAATAATCAGCGCAGCCCAGATCCGCAAAGAAATAAAGAAAGATACTATGGCAAAATGGGGAAAAAAAATCAGTTCATCCTCAGGAAACATGTTCCCGATGTTGGGGGAGTCCAGAACCAGGGGCCACAGTTTCAGAATAAGGGGTAAGCCATTTAGAACGGAGATGAGGAAACACTTGTTCACCCAGAGAGTTGTGAGTCTGTGGAATTCTCTGCCTCAGAGGGCGGTGGAGGCAGGTTCTCTGGATACTTTCAAGAGAGAGCTAGATAGGGCTCTTAAAGATAGTGGAGTCAGGGGATATGGGGCGAAGGCAGGAACGGGGTACTGATTGTGGATAATCAGCCATGATCACATTGAATAGCGGTGCTAGCTCGAAGGGCCGAATGGCCCACTCCTGCACCTATTGTCTATTGTCTATTTTCAATATCAGGCTAGTTCTATCTTTTCTTTTTGAGCTGGTTAACTGGATGATAACAAATGATTAAGACTCATTTTACATTTTATTTCATGAACCTGCATATGAAATAAAATGTTCCCTGAGGATTTCGCTGAAAATTAAAGTTGGAATTTCTACCCAGCCTTCCACCAAATTGTTTTCAGAATTCCTCTTCGTACAAGGTTGAATGAAAAAGGGTTTCAACTTTATTAAACTTCAGCGCAGGCTATTTTAAGCGGTTTAGCTATTACTTGCAAATCCCATCATGCTGGCTCCTTGATTCGAGTAGTTGAGTCAAGAAATTGCAAAGAAAATTGCATCAACACAGTCGAGGGCCACATCATGCGTGAACTGAAATACGTCTAAGTCGCCTGTGCATCACTTACAAAGGGCGGCACGGTGGCGAAGCGGTGGAGTTGCTGCCTTGCAGCGCCAGAGAGCCAGGTTCCATCCCGACTACGGGTGCTGTCTGTACAGAATTTATACGTTCTCCCTGTGACCTGCGTGGGTTTTCTCCGGGTGCTCCGGATTCCACCCACACTCCAAAGACGTGCAGGTTTATAGGTAAATTGGCTTCGGTAATTGCCCCTAGCAGGAAGCATGTTCCCGATGTTGGGGGAGTCCAGAATCAGGGGCCACAGTTTAAGAATAAGGGGTAAGCCATTTAGAACGGAGCTGAGGAAACCCTTTTTCACACAGAAAGTTGTGAGTCTGTGGAATTCTCTGTCTCAGAGGGCGGTGGAGGCCGGTTCTTTGGATACTTTCAAGTGAGAGCTAGATAGGGCTCTTAAAGATAGCGGAGTCAGGGGATATGGGGAGAAGGCAGGAACGGGGTACTGATTGTGGATGATCAGCCATGATCACATTGAATGGCGGTGCTGGCTCGAAGGGCCGAATGGCCTACTCCTGCACCTATTGTCTATTGCTTTTGGTAAAATTGTAATTCCACAGATTCACCATCCTCTGACTGAAGAAATTTCTCCTTATCTCATTTAGTTTAGTTTTTTTAGTCTAGAGATACAGCTCGGATACAGGCCCTTCGGCCCACCGGGTCCGTGCCGACCAACGATCCCTGCACACTAAAACAATCCTACACCCTCTAGGGACAAACTTTACATTTACCAAGCCAATTTACCTACAGACCAGTACGTCTTTTGAGTGTGGGAGGAAACCGAAGATCTCGGAGAAAAACCGCGCAGGTCACGGGGAGAAAACGTACAAACTCCGTACGCACAGCACCCGTAGCCGGGATCGAACCCGGGTCTCCTGCGCTGCATTCGCTGTAAGGCAGCAACTCTACCGCTGCGCCACCATGACCACCCTTCTAAAGGTATATCCTTTAAATAGAGCTGTGATCGTGAACAGTCAAAAGCCCATAACTTTCTTAAAAATTAAGAGAACTGAATGAAATTTTCAGTTATCATAGATTGAAGCATTCTGAAACAAATATAAAATAATCTTACTTGGATGACCTGAAATTAAAGCATATAATTAGTTAGTTACCTAATTGTAGCTAATTTCAGACTTCAATTACTAGATCTAAACATCTATCCATTTCTTAATAAATGATTAACATTTTTAAATAGCCTAAATGTCCAAATAATATTCACAAATAATTCACAATAAAACATGATTTTTAAATCTCATTTACATTAATTTATAGGCCAAATGGAAGGAATTTAGTATTTAATTGCTGCAAATTAAAGTCCATTTTAAATCAGCTTTCCAGTGGGATCCTGTGGAACGCGCTGGTTTAGAACGTTCACATTGCGGTAGATTTGTGCCCTCAAATGCCGAGAAAAATACTGCGGGATATAATGGGGCCAAATTGAGCTACTCGCAATATTAAACTTTGTATAAAGGGTTCTTTAAAAGCCCTTTTTAATGTAAAAATATACAACCTAACTTCTGTGGTTTGCTTTATGAGACCCTGCGGTTGCTGGCTGTCGCGGGTTTAAAGATTGATTTTTAAACTACTATAACTATTATTCAAGGCCTTTAAAACTAATAATAGCTTTTGCGACGGGGTCTTCCAGCGATTTTTCGTTAATAATTAACTAGGCTGAACATTTTCGATTGGAACAGCTTAGAGAAAATCGCGTTTTAAACCCGCCCCCTCTAAACGGCGCCAAAATCGCGCACACCCTCAGCAGCAGATCTTCAACGACGCTTCAGGTAGGCTTTGCAACATACCTATAAATAGGCCTCTGGTCCTAGACTCTCCCACTAGAAGAAACATCCTCACTACATCCACTCCATCCAGGCCTATCTGTGGAATTCTCTGCCTCAGAGGGCGGTGGAGGCAGGTTCTCTGGATGCTTTCAAGAGAGATCGAGATAGGGCTCTTAAGGATAGCGGAGTGAGGGGAGATGGGGAGAAGTCAGGAACGGGTTACTGATTGGGAATGATCAGCCATTATCACATTGAATGGTGGTGCTAGCTCGAAGGGCCGAATGGCCTACTCCTGCACCTATTGCCCCGACTCAAAACTTCACCCATCGTTTTTCTCCAGACGTGCTGCCTGACACGCTGAGTTCCTCCAGCATTTTGTGTCTTTTTTGTTGTTGTAAACCAGCATCATCTGCAGTTCCTTGTTTCAGAAGCCAATCTACAAGCCCGCACGTCTTTGGGATGTGGGAGGAAACCGAATCACCCAGAGAAAACCCTATATTGTCTATTGTCTTTCACTATTCGGTAAGTTTCAGTGTTGGGCGGGGGAGTTGAGGGTGGGGTGAGAGAGAGAGAGAGAGAGAGAGAGAGAGGAGACGTCAATACATGCAAACATTATATTCTCCGCACATCCTCCAACAGAGATGACGGATTGCAGAGTCTTTAATTTGCACTGCTGGTTGAAGAATAGTTGACTCCCTGCTGATGAAGATAATAAGAAGCTACAAACACTGACAAGGTCTATAATGTGCCTTCCACATCCCTGGCACACAGCTGTACAAATGCATTCATTTGTTTAATCCAGGATTCAAGTTCCACTGAAAAACCAGATATTAGGGTGTTGTCATCACCTTTTGATGATCCACAGAAAACATGGACATAGGAAACATAGAAATTAGGTGCAGGAGGAGACCATTCGGCCCCTTCGAGCCAGCACCGCCATTCAATATGATCATGGCTGATCATCCAGAATCAGTACCCCCGTTCTTGCTTTCTCCCCATATCCCTTGATTCCGTTGGCCCCAAGAGCTAAATCCACCTCTCTCTTGAAAACATCCAGTGATTCGGCCTCCACTGCCTTCCGCGGCAGAGAATTCCACAGATCCACAACTCTCTGGGCGAAAAAGTGAGAAACTCTCCAAGTTATACCCCATCCCCTTTAGGGAAGTTAATGCCTGATTTTGTGCCAGTATTAGCTATGTTACAGATGTTGGGGGAGTCCAGAACCAGGGGCCACAGTTTAAGAATAAGGGGTAAGCCATTTAGAACGGAGATGAGGAAACGCTCTTTCCACACAGAGAGTTGTGAGTCTGTGGAATTCTCTGCCTCAGAGAGAGGTGGAGGCCGGTTCTCTGGATACTTTCAAGCGAGAGCTAGATAGGGCTCTTAAAGATAGCGGAGTCAGGGGATATGGGGAGAAGGCAGGAATGGGGTACTGATTGGGGATGATCAGCCATGATCACATTGAATGGCTCGAAGGGCCGAATGGCCTACTCCTGCACCTATTGTCTATTCTTCCTCTCAGTGCAATGCATCTTGTGAGCCTCATTACAGCCAGTTAGACAGCGTGGAAACAGGCCCCATTTGGAGCATTGCGTTCAGTTCTGGGCACCATGTTGGAGGGAAGGGGTTGTCAAGCTGGAAAGGGTGCGGAGAAGATTTACGAGGGCGTTGCCAGGACTCCGACGGTCTGAGCTGGGGGGAGATGTTGAGCAGGCTGGGACTCTGTTCCATGGAGTGCAGGAGGGTGAGGAGTGATCTTATAGAGTTGTCTAAAATCTTGAGAGGAAGAGATTGGGTGGAGTCTTTTGCCCAGAGGAATTGAGAACCAGAGGACACAGGTTCAAGGTGAGGGGGGGGGGGGTCAAGATTTAATAGGAACCCGAGCGTAACCTCGTTTGTTTACGCAAAGGGTGGTGGGTGTATTGAACGAGCTGCCAGAGGGGGAAGTTGAGGCAGGGACTATTGCAACGTTTAGACAGGTACATGGATCAGGCAGGTTTAGATGGATATGGGCCAAATGCCAGCAGGTGGGACTAGTGTAGATGGGACATGGTCGGTGTGGACAAGTTGGGCGAAGAACCTGTGTCTACATTCTCCCCGTGACCCGTGTTGGTTTTCTCCAGGAGCATCAGATTCCTTCTGCAGACTTATGGGTTTGTAGGTTAATTGGCTTGTGTGTGTGTGTGTGTGTGTGTGCGCGTAGGACAGTGTTTGTGTGCGGGGATCACTGGTGGGTGCGGACCCGTTGAGACGAAGGGTCTGTTTCCGCACTGTATCGCTAAACTAAACTAAACAAACGAAAGTTGGGCTGAAAGGCTCGTTTCCGCGCTGTATGACTCCGTGACTAAGACAAGTTTTTTTTTTTGCACAAAGGCTGGGACGTACTGTCGGGAGAGGTGGCCGAGGAAGTTAGAAAGGGCCGGTTTCCACGTTGACGACTCCATGAACCTAAGTGGAGAGCTGATTGCCAGTGAAGCTTTGCTTGAAGAGGAACAAACGGCAGAACTGTAAAGTCAAGGGAAAACAGGCAGCTATAATTCAACGGTAGACACAAAACGCTGGAGTATTTAACCTCTGATCAGCATCTCTGGAGAGAAGGAATGGGTGGCGTTTCAGGTCGAGACCCTTCTTCAGACTGATATCAGGGGAGTGGGCGGAACAGAGATAAAATGTAGTCGGGGACAGTAAGACTGGTGGGAGAACTGGGAAGGGGGAGGGGATGGAGAGAGAGGGAAATCAAGGGTTACTTAAAGTTAGAGAAGTCAATGTTCATACCGATGGGGTGTAAACTGCCCAAGCGAAATATGAGTGGTAGCTTTTACCAAGAGCAGCGGATGCAATAGCTCTCCCATAGCCCACTGTCTCCGCCTCTTCCTTTCTTCTTCCCCCATCCCCACATCAGTCTGAAGAAGGGTCTCGACCCGAAATGTCACCTATTCCTTCGCTCCATAGATGCTGCCTCACCCGTTGAGTTTCTCCAGCATTTTTGTCTACAGGCGAAATATGAGGTGCTGTTCCTCCTATTTGCGCTGGGCCTCACTCTGACAGTGGAGGAGGCCCAGGACAGAAAGGTCAGTGTGGGAATGACAGGGGGGGGGGGGGGGGGGAGTTAAAGTGCTGAGCAACTGGGAGATCAGATAGGTTTAGGCAATACTTCAATGGCCTGCAGTTTGCTCGTAGCCCACGTTCTCCAGCACTTAAACCTCTCCCTTGGAATAACTCGCACTAATGCAGGGAACAAAATGAAATGTTTCAGCTCTGATGCTGGTGTCAGGAACCTGTGTGTGGTAGTCATGGTTACTTTACAAAGACATTGCACTTCAGTGCCCTGCGTGCCAATGCCCTCAGTGTTTGCTGGTGTCCGTTATTGTATTTCCTTCATCAACGGCAATGAAAAGTAACTGCTAAAATCAAGCCCGGCGTCGATCCAGGGAGCAAGGCAATTCACCAATGTTTGCTTCGACATGTGCGTGAGTTATAGTCATAGAGTGATACAGTGTGGAAACAGGCCCTTCGGCCCATCTTGCCCACACCGGCCAACATCCTCGTCTTGCGTTTGAGGCAGCAGAGATTATGTTGTAGCGGCGCCTGCTGGCGCACGCAGGTATCGAACCCGGCGTTCGGAAGCCGCGGTCACGTGACTCGGGAGGGGCTGCTTGTTTTCGCGCGGCAGTTCAGTGCTGCCCACCGTTGTGGCCAGACGTGTTGTGAGAGCCTGTTATTTTGTGACTAAAAATACGTTGGAAAACTCAGTTGTCGTTCTTGCTACCGCCAAAATGTAACGCCATCCAGGCTCTGAAGCCAGTTCAATGTGCTGTTGTCGAGGGCTGTGATGTCTTACCCCTCCACCAGGGGGACGGAGGACAGCGCAGTCAAAAATGACGTTGTCCCATCTACACTAGTCCCACCTGCCTGGGCTTGGCCCATATGCCTCCAAACTTGTCCTATCCATGTACCTGTCTGACTGTTGCTTAAAGGATGGGATAGTCCCAACCTCGACTACCTCCTCTGGCAGCTCGTTCCGTACACCCACCACCCTTTGTGTGACAAAGGTTACCCCTCAGATTCCTGTCAAACCTTTTCACCTTGAGCCCATGTCCTCCGGTCCTCCATTCCCCTACTCTGGGCAAATGTTTCGTAAAGCCAAATAAAGAGAAAGGTTTAATAGGAATCTGCGAGGGCAACATCCTCATCGAGAAACGAGGAACTGCAGATGCTGGTATACAGAAAAAGACACAAAGCACTGGAGTAACTCAGCCGGTCAGGCAGCATCTCTGGAGAACATAAGTTCATAAGTCATAGGAGCAGAACGAGGCCATTCGGTCCATCTAGACTGCTCCGCCATTCAATCATGGCTGATTGTTTAAGAAGGAACTGCAGATGCTGGAAAAATTGAAGGTAGACAAAAATGCTGGAGAAACTCAACGGGTGAGGCAGCATCTATGGAGGGAAGGAATAGGTGACGTTTTGAGTCGAGACCCTTCTTCAGAATGATGTGGGGGTGGGGTGGGGAAAGAAGAAAGGAAGAGGCGGAGACAGTGGGCTGTGGGGGAGCTGGGAAGGAGGAGGGGAAGGAAGGAGAAAGCAAGGACTACCTGAAATTGGAGAAGTCAATGTTCATCCCGCTGGGGTGTAAACTACCCAAGCGAAATATGAGGTGCTGCTCCTCCAATTTGCGTTGGGATTCACTCTGGCCATGAAGGAGGCCCAGGACAGAAAGGTCGGATTCGGAATGGGAGGGGGAGTTGAAGTGTTGAGCCACCGGGAGATCAGGTTGGTTAATGCGAACTGAGCGGGGGTGTAGGGCGAAGCGATCGCCAAACCTGCACTTAGTCTCATGGCCGATCTGTCGTTCCCTCTCAACCCCATGTTATTCCCTTGTCATGCACCTGTACACTGTAAACGGCTCGATTGTAATCATGTATTGTCTTTCTGCTGACTGGATAGCGCGCAACAAAACCTCTTCACTGTACCTCGGTACACGTGACAATAAACTGAACCATTCTCCTGCCTTCTCCCCATAACCCCCGACACCCTTACTAATCAAGAATCTATCCATCTCTGCCTTAAAAATATCCTTCAATCCTTTGCCCATTGAGCAAACATCACACCTTATAGCCAAGAAGATAATTGAATGGAGAATTGGTTTTATTGCCTGTAATAAAATATGCCTCTTATTTCCTTTACAAATTACTTGTAATTACGATTTTCTAGAGAGGGACTTATCGGACCAGCAGGGAGAAATTAGACAGGAGTACACACAATTCCTTTCCTCGTGTGAATTCACCGGCCCCTTTCAGTAAATTTCTCTGGAGGGTTAAGAATACGGATACGCTGAGATGAAAAGAGACTGCTTTTTCTCCGCAAATCCCAACACTACGAGCAGAAAGTTGTTGGCATTCAGAAGGCTCGCAGCCAATGTAAGTTGTTGCCGAATGTTCTCAAGCTGGAAAGGGTGCAGAAAAGATTTACGAGGATGTTGCCAGGACTTGATCGAGCTATGGGGAGAAATAGACAAGAGGGAGCTAGATATGGCTCTTAAAGATAGCAGAGTAAGGGGATATGGTACTGATTGGGGATGATCAGCCATGATCAATAGACAATGGACAATAGGTGCAGGAGTAGGCCATTCGGCCCTTCGAGCCAGCACCGCCATTCAATGTGATCATGGCTGATCATCCCCAATCAGTACCCCGTTCCTGCCTTCTCCCCATATCCCCTGACTCCACTATCTTTAAGAACCCTATCTTGCTCTCTCTTGAAAGTAAAGACCAAAACCTGATCTCCACATACTCCGGGTGTGGGCAGATTGGGCTGGAGGGCCTGTTTCTACACTGTGCGATGCTCTGACTCTAAATCAATTGTTCTCGTTACAGATCAAGCCGTTGTGTCCGTATTAAGGATTTATTTATTTATTTTATTATTTAAAAAAAAAAAAATTTTGTTAGAAGTATGGTAAGTTACAATACTACACAACACATATGTCTTAATATATTTTTTTGTACCGCTTCATTTTTTGAGCTTTAAGAAAAAGATAGAAGTAAAGGAAGTAAGGAAAGTGCGCAAGAGTCGTGAAGGTGCAAGAGAGTGTTGAGAAAAGAAAGCCCCTTAGAAAAGAAGTTAGAGAAGGAAGTAAAGAAAGAAAGTAGACCCTAGAAAAGAAGGAAAAAGAAAGGAGAAACAATCGCTCTATTATAACATTAAACTCCGCAGAAAGGGGACTACCAACCATGTCTGTTTTTGTTATTTTGTTGTGTGTTTTTTTTTGTTTTTGTTTTTTTTTTACACCCCATTACCAGATCCTGGCACCTTCCATTTATTTATTTATTTATTTTAAATTACTATTGCACCTCATGCTTATAATAGTTCCAAAAACGTAGACCACGTCTTTTGGAATTGGTCTGCTTTGCCTGCTAAGAGGAATCTCATCTCTTCCAGATGTAGTGTTTCAAACATATTTGATATCCACATTTTTATTGTTGGTGTAGGCGCATTTTTCCAGAATTTAAGTATGAGCTTTTTTCCCATTATTAGCCCGTAATTGAGTAAATTCTTCTGAAACACGTTTAGTTCAGGGTTACCTTCCGATATTCCAAAAATAATCCATTCTGGTTTTGGTACCAGTTTTATTTTAATTAATTTTGTAAAGATGTCAAATATTTAATTCCAGAATTTTTGTATTTTTGTACAAAAAACAAAAGAATGCGCTATGTTAGCTTCTTGACACAGACATTTATCACAGATGGGTGAGACATTAGGGAAGAGTTTATTTATTTTAGTTTTTGAATAATATAGTCTATGTAATGTTTTGAAATGGATGAGAGTATGTCGTACGTTGATCGAACATTTATGCACCTGTAGTAAGTGATTATCCCAGCTCTCTTTTGAAATTTTTATAGCTAATTCTTGTTCCCAGTCTCTTCTAATTCCATCAGTTGTGGGTATTTCTATGTTTAAGATGATGTTATATAAGTACGATATTAGATTCGCTGATTCCGCCTTTGTCTTCATTGCTTCATCCAGTAAGTCGGTAGGCATATTATGATAGTCTTTTGTGTATTTTTTCAGATAATCACGAATTTGAAGATATTTAAAATATTGATTATTTTTCAAATTATATTTCAGTTGTAGGTGTTGAAATGATAGTAATTTTCCCACTTCATACAGATCTCCGAGCATTTTGATTCCCATTCTTTCCCATTGTATAAATGATTTGTCTATAATTGATGGTTTAAACGATGGATTATTAACTATTGGTATTAAAAGAGATAGGTTTCTTAATTTTAGATTCTGTTTTATTTGTTTCCATGTTCTAATTGTGCTATGTATAATTGAATTTTTATTATAATTTTTGTTATTCAGATGTATTGGTGAGAGGAGAGTCGCTCCTATATTACACGGAGAGCAGTCCTCTCTTTCCATTACAATCCAGTCCGTATTAAGGATGCCAGCTGCTAGGACAGTTGTCATCTGGGGACATGTTTGACATCGGCGTTTGTCGCAGTATTGTGACACCGACTTCCCTTCACCATTCCAACTTGGCAGCGCCTCTGCCTCAGAGTTGGCAAGGCGTTCTTTACATCCCTTCCCCAGAGAAGGGAGGTTAGCGCTGAAGGCAGCTCACAGGAGATAAGTTTACAACTGACTTGGGACCTTTGATAATAAGGTGCAGATAGCTTCATGTTAAAGCTAATCTCATGATGTCAACATTAATTGTCCTCTTGAGGAGACATCGACGGGGATCTATTGAACACCCACAGCTGCTGTTGGCATGGAACCGAACAGAAATAGAAAAAAAATATCCTCCCATATAACTTAAAACCGCATATTTTAGAAATAATGAGTTAGCTGAATTAAGATAATTCCTGCTGTAATCGACGCAAGTTGATTAGCCCCTTGTTTTTAATTTTTAGTTTAGAGATACAGCACGGAAACAGGCCCTTCGGCCCACTGAGCCCACGCCGCACACTAGCACTACCCTACACACACCAGGGACAATTTACAATCATTATCAGAGCCAATTATCCTACAAACCTGCACGTCTTTGGAGTGTGGGAGGAGACCGGAGCCCCCGGAGAAAGCCCACGTGGTCACGGGGAGAACGTACAAACTCTGTACAGGCAGCACCCGTAGTCAGGATGGAACCCGGGTGTCTGGCGCGGTGAGGCAGCAACTCTACCGCTGCGCCACCGTTTTACTGCGCGGTTTATGATGGATGCGTTACCGCGTCAAAATTGCTCTCGGAATCTCACAATGCTCCCAATGGTTTCAAAAACAATTTTCTCCGAGATCTTCGGTTTCCTCCCACACTCCAAAGACCTACAGGTTTGTAGATTAATTGGCTTGGTGAATGTAAACATTTACATAGTGAGTGTAGGATTGTGTTAATGTGCGGCGATCGCTGGTCAGCGCGGACCCGGTGGGCCGAAGGGCCTGTTTCCGTGCTGTATCTCTAAACTAAACTAAACCATTCAACATGTCCCATCCACACTATTCCACCTGCCTGCATTTGGCCCATAACCGTCAAAACCTATCCGATCCATGTACCCATCTAAACACTTCTTAAATGTGGCGAACCAGACTGAAGAAGGGTCTCGACCCGAAACGTCACCTATTCCTTCACTCCATAGATGCTGCCTCACCTGCTGAGATACGCCAGCTTTTTGTCTACATTAAACGCGGTGATAATAATAATAATGGATGGGATTTATATAGCGCCTTTCTAATACTCAAGGCTCTTTACATCGCATTATTCATTCACTTCTCAGTCACACTCGGTGGTGGTAAACTACTTCTGTAGCCACAGCTGCCCTGAGGCAGACTGACGGAAGCGTGGCTGCCAATCTGCGCCTACGGCCCCTCCGACCACCACCAATCACTCACACACATTCACACACAGGAAAAGGTGGGTGAAGTGTCTTGCCCAAGGACACAACGACAGTATGCACTCCAAGCGGGATTCGAACCAGCTACCTTCCGGTTGCCAGCCGAACACTTAGCCCATTGTGCCATCTGTCGTCCCGATGATAGTAAGTATGTTGGCCTTCATAACAAGAGGAGTTGAGTATAGGAGCAAAGAAGTCCTTCTGCAGTTGTACAGAGCCCTAGTGAGACCACACCTGGAGTATTGTGTGCAGTTTTGGTCCCCTAATTTGAGGAAGGACATTCTTGCTATTGAGGGAGTGCAGCATAGGTTCATGAGGTTAATTTCCAGGATGGTGGGACTGTCATATGTTGAGAGAATGGAGCAGCTGGGCTTGTAAGCACTGGAATTTAGAAGGATGAGAGGGAATCTTATTGAAACATACAAGATTATTTAGGGATTGGCACGCTAAAGGCAGGAAACATGTTCCCGATGTTGGGGGAGTCCAGAACCAGGGGCCACAGTTTAAGAATAAGGGGTAAGCCATTTAGAACGGAGATGAAGAAAAACATTATCACCCAGAGAGTTGTGAATCTGTGGAATTCTCTGCCTCAGGAGGCAGTGGAAGCCGATTCTCTGGGTGCTTTCAAGAGAGAGTTAGATAGAGGTCTTAAAGATAGCGGAGTCAGGGGATATGGGGAGAATGCAGGAACGGGGTACTGATTGGGAATGATCAGCCATGATCACAGTGAATGGCAGTGCTGGCTTGAAGGGCCGAATGGCCTGCTCCTGCACCTGTTGTCTATAGTACCTGCCTCAACTACCTACTCCAGCATTCGTTCCGTACACCCACCACCCTTTGTGTGAAAAAAATAAATAATCCTCAGGTTCCTATTAAATCTTTCCATCCCTCACCTTAAACCTTTGTCCTCTGGTTTTTGATTCCCCTGCTCTGGGTAACAGACTGTGTACATTTATCCTATCCATTCCTCTCATGATCTTATGTCTCTTTATGAATCACTCCTCAGACTCTTACGCTCCACGGAATAAAGTCGTAGCCGACCCAACCTCTCCCTATAGCTCAGGCCTTGAAGTCTTGCCAACATCCTCATAGATCTTTACTGCTCACTCTTCAGATAATCTAGCAAGCCTCTGGAACCAAGGGAGCCAGAAAATCGATGTATAAACCAGCGTCATTCCTTGTGTGAGTCTAGGTTGACTCTATGAGTTACAATCTGTCACACACACTTGCAACTCAAGGTAGCTTTAGTTTAGTTTAGAGATACAGCGCGGAATCAGGCCCTTTGGCCCACCGAGTCCGCACCGACCAGCGATCCCCGCACACCAACACCATCCCACACACACTAGGGACAATTTACAATGCTACCAAAGCCAATTAACCTACAAACCTGTACTTCTTTGGAGTGTGGGAGGAAACCGGAGCACCCGGAGAAAACCCACGTGGTCACAAGGAGAACTAGGGTTGCCAACTGTCCCGTATATTGGGCTAAATTAGGTTTGTCCCATACGGGACCAAGCTTGTCCCGTATTTGACCGCCACTACTCGGGTCGAGGGGACTGTCGGGTCGGAGCGCCGCGTCCGGCCCCCGCCTCACCGTCTCGACGCAGTGCAGCCCATGGAGTGCAGCAGCAGCGCCTCGCCCGTGGCCCCGTCGGTCGGCAGCCTGGCCAGCTGTCCGACCTTCGTACCTTCGCTCACCGCCGACACCACCACCGCCCCTCCTTCTCACGGCCGATCATCGGTTCATGAGTTGGACGGGGCGCCGGACTTTGCGCGCGACGTCGCGCGGCCCGGGCCAAAACTCCTCAGCTGGCCCGCCGGCTGGGCTTTGTGTGCAGTCCAGCACCCGGGGCCAACTCATCATTCACCCAGCCACGGCCCAGTCGGTCAACGAATTGCCGTCGGGAATTTGTCCCGTATTTTGACCTTTTGTCCCTTATTTGGGAGTGAGAAAGTTGGCATCCCTAGGGAGAAGGTAGAAACTCCGTAGAGACAGCGCCCGTAGTCAGGATCGAACCCGGGGTCTCTGGCGCTGTGACGCAGCAACTCTACCGCTGCGCCACCGTGACGTCCCTCGCGCCTCTTCTCGAGTGGGAGCACATAAGTGCCGCAAGGCGCAAATCTCTTCAGAGCTTTGCAGAGGCCAAGAGGCCATGTGTAAGAAAGAACTGCAGATGCTGGAAAAATTCAAGGTCGACAAAAACGCTGGAGAAACTCAGCGGGCGAGGCAGCATCTACGGAGCAAAGGAATAGGTGACGTTTCGGGTGACAACCAGGTTACTTCCTCCTCTTTTGACTGCGCTTTGACATCCAGTCTTTAACTATACGGCAGTCCTGCACGATAAGGTCACACACACATGCCCCGATAGGACAGAAAATCCTGCGGTTAACCCTTCACCCAACTTCTGCGCTCAGCTCCGCAATGCAACATACAAATGAAGGAAATGTAATAAATAGGAACTGCAAATGCTGGTTTACAGATCTATCTGTACACTGTGAACGGCTCGAATGTAATCATGTATTATCTTTCCGCTCGCTGGCTGGTCAGCACGCAACAAAAGCTTTTCACTGTACCTCGGTACACGTGACACTAAACTAAACTCAACTGGTTTATACCAAAGAGGTGGCACGGTGGCGCAGCGGTGGAGTTACTGCCTCACAGCGCCGGAGACCTGCGTTTGATCCCGACCACAGGCGCTCTCTGTACGGAGTTTGCACGTTCTCCCCGTGACCGGGTGGGTTTTCTCCAGGTGCTCCGGATTCCTCCCACACTCCAAAGACGTGCAGGTTTGTAGGTCAATTGGCTTTGGTAAAGATTGCAACTTATTCCTGGCCTGCGTAGGATAGCGCTAGTGTACGGGGTGATCGCTGGTCAGCGCGCGGAAGGGCCTGTTTCCGCGCTGTGTCTCTAAAGTAAACATCGCGAAGACTAGCAGATTGTGCCGCCGATTTAACGCGACTCCCACCAAACCCCACCCTGCAAGCAGTGCCTACTCCCAATGTGTGTGTGTGCAACGTGGCACATTCTGCAATGCACAACTCTGCAAGTACCGCGCTGCAGAATATACAACTGTCTTATGATATACACATCTCCTTTACTTAAGGGAGAAAAATATGATGTCATTAAACTTGAAAAATGTCAGCAATTTCTTTTGAATGAAAGGAAAACTATATCAGTCCCTTACGCTAAATGACAACAACAAAAAACTTGCCATTAATGTCTTGGGCAGAACCCAGTATAAATATTGTCATGGCTATACTGGGTGACAACAGGGGTGGGAGATTGCAACCTTCAAGTGGCCCACTCTGTTTAGACTAATGCAATCAACCCAACGTGCACAGACAAGATCAAATAGAACAAGTTGACCCAATAACTTTAGGCTGTGCACGCCGGATGCAAGGATGAAAACAGGCCCTTTGGCCCATCTACCCCATGATGAACAACACGCCCCATTTGCAGGTACTGTCGCAACTTTTAAGAAGCGTTTTGGTAGGTACATGGTCTGGACAGGTTTGGTGGGACATGGGCCAAATGCATGCGGGTGAAACCAAATGCAATCGTCCCGAAACGTTGCCTATTTCCTTCGCTCCATAGATGCTGCTGCACCCGCTGAGTTTCTCCAGCTTTTTTGCGTACCTTCGATTTTCCAGCATCTGCAGTTCCTTCTTAAAGAATTTCACTGAGACTTGTCACATGTGACAATAAAGTATCGACTTCAATACCGCTGTTCCACCATGCCGCCTGTGCCCCACAACTGCTCCGGGCTCTATCTGATCAACTTGTCAGGGTGGATTTTTCATCAAATCCTCCCCGTTCCTTTTGGAGCATTTATTAGGTCACTCAAAGCCTCCGCTTCTCCCAGCGCGGGTGGTTAAATAGCTTCCCTTCCCCTCCATTTATATTCGCCAGGTCGGATATCATCTTTGTGCTGCCCTCGTTCTCAGGGGAAATAATATCATCTCACGGGTCTGGTGGCCAGTACTCGATGCAGCGTCACAGAGTAAACACCGACTCTCACAATATTGCTCTACTCTTGATCTGTATTTGGAGAGAATGAGCGTCTGTGTGCGTGTCTGTGCGTGCACGTGTCTGTGTGTCTGTGACGGTCTGTGTGTGTCTGTGACGGTCTGTGTGTGTCTGTGACGGTCTGTGTGTGCACGTGCGTGTATGTGTGTGCGCGTGCGTGTATGCGCGTGCGTCTGAGTGACTGCCTATGCATGTCTATATGTCTGTACGTGTCAGTATCTGTCTGTATGCATGCGAGTGCACGTGCGTGTACGCACATGTGTGTACATGTGTGTGTGTATACATCTTACATTAACATACAAAGTCATAGAAGGATTAAGCATCGTACGAAAGAACAACTTAAATTAGACTCCGCTTCCAGTCCCCGGAAACCTATATTCAAATAGGATGACCCATATGTAGATCATCT